>NW_025335972.1:5658530-5713844 GCF_004798865.1 Varanus komodoensis | reverse complement strand
TGCTTCTGCCTTCTTTGTTTTTTGTCTCTCTGTTTCTGGCCAACCCCTGGCAGCTATGCAAAGAAACCCCTGGATCCTGAGCCCTTCCTCTATAATCAATTGCCAGCATTTTCCTCCCTGAAAGTTTAAGTGGTTAGCCTGCAGGGATTGGAACCAAGGGCCATTCCAGGCAGGAACATCGACTGCAGAAAATAACTCTGCCAAGGAAAGAATAAAAAGACAGCTCACGAGAGATCAGTTTTTAGCAAGCCTATATTTATAGCAAGGCAGGCAGGGAATCTAAATCAGTGCTGATTCATAATGAAGGCCTACACTGTCCTTGCAAACAGGATTTTCAGCATATAACAGGGCCTAGGTGCCCAAATAGGCCACTGAGGATGCTCACTGAGGTAGATATAATTATATCTACCAATTATATCATGGTAAATATAATTCTGCCACCCTTCTCAGCAGCAAGTTGGTACCAGATTTGGCTCTTGTAACATGGAGATGTTTATGAGAAAGGGAGGTGACATGAAGACTGAGATAAGACTTGGTAGCAGCAGCAAAGCCATCCAGACAAACATGAGTGCATGCATGTGCTGGAATGTGCAGGTTGTGTATGTCTGGTTTGAGTTATGGGAGTGTTGCCCCCCCCCACTCCAATATCCTCAGATTCCTAGATCTTTCAAATGTTCTGTTTGCAGGGATAAGGGTTATAGGACTCAGAAAGGGGCTCTCACAGATCCAGCAAGCTGAGGCAGTGGCTGTCTAGCAGAGCACAGGTTACGGGGAGGCAACCAGCAGGATGGAGCACCTCTCTCTGCAGTTTTACCACATTTCTCAGCTGGCCTAGCATTGCTACTCCATGGTTTAAATAGGGACTGCCTGCTACTTTTCTGTGCAAAGATGCACCCTGCAAAAATGATTTCTGGTGCTTTTTACTGGCCTTGGAAAGGTGATTTCCAGACTGTGTCTGGGGTTCACTCATAGTGAAGGCTGGAGACTTCTATACCAGCAGGGCTCCTTGCCTGGTGCAACTTTTATTCTGAGCTTGATAGGAGCCATCCTTGGTGCTCCATGGTGGTGGACCCATTTGGGGGATGGAATTCAGCACCATGGAGGATTTCCACTGATGTAGGAGTCACCAGCCATCTCTGTTTATTTAGTACTTTATTGAATTAATTGAAAGAATAGTGGGGAGAGTTTTCTTCAAAGGCAGGAGGGCCATGTTTCTTTGCCTCTGGTGCCTTTAACATCAGCCTCACATGTGGGAATCAAAGAAGTGCCATTTTCCTCCACTGTTGCATCTCCAAAAGGTTTGCCGGAAAAATGTCTCCACATCTGGCAGAGGAATAGGACATGTAGGAAAAAAAATCAGTAGTGGTATACCTATTTAGGGGTGTTCCAAGATTGCTCGTGTTGGATAATGCCAAGACTTAGCAGACCACCATGGGGCCCAAGACCAAGAACATGCCCCAGAATCTCCTGAGATGTGCACTGGTTCTCTGGCAAATGCAAAGGGGACCCACAGCAGTTGCTCAGGATCCTTTGGAACGAAGCAAGGAAATGAAGTGTACAAAGCCTGAAAGCTGTTGATTAGGCCACACATTGGTGCTGGAAAGTGGGGTTTGATTGTGCTGCTGGAGAGAGGCGGGCTTGGCACTGGAGTTGCTTTCTTGAAGGAGGACAGCAGAGAGAGAGAGAGAGAGAGAGAGAGAGAGAGAACCTGTCTGAGTAGAACTGGGCAGGCTTGATCCCCTCCAAAGTGGCCAGGAGGCCTGCAAATATTACCCAACTCTAGAAAAAGAAAGTTCAGATTATTTTCTCTGTTTTGTTTTAGTTTTCATTTTGTTTGGAACAGTGACATTTTATTGTTCTAGAAAAAGAAAGTTCAGATTATTTTCTCTGTTTTGTTTTAGTTTTCATTTTGTTTGGAACAGTGACATTTTATTGTTCTTATGGTTTATTGTAAATTAACAGACCAACTCAGAAATATATTCAGAAAATGAACAAACAGAAAGAACCAATAATATGCAGTACTTTAAAGTGCTCAAATTGCTTCATATTCATGATCTTGTTATAATCTATGCATGAATGATGGTGATCTTGCTTAACTCTACAAGAAACTGATTTGAAAGAATGTTCTAAACCATTTTAAGAACTATTTATTTTATTTGTTTTTTACAATACTGTATACCTGGACACATACATACAGCTTCTCTCTTTCTGTTGTCAGTACCTGTAATTACCTTATTATGACTGTATTATTACCATTGTTACAATGATGTATTGTGTTTACAATGTTTTAGTGAATATGGAAGTGCTTCTTAAGTGTTTTATATGCATAGAAATGTAAAATATCTACATATACTAAGACAAACTTTTGGCTTACTCACGTGATCTGACATACATACAAATTTGACTTAAGGGTGTTCTCAGGAACAGATGCTGTCCGTAACCTGGGGACTACCTGCATAGGGGGAAGGCTTCAGCTTTTTTTGGTGCACTTTGCTCACCTCGGCAGGAAGCACAGCAGCACTTCTTCCTGCCTGCTGCCTCTGCTCTGGGCCTGCGCATTTCCAGGGAGAATAACAGTGCCAGGCTGGGGGGCAATCATGTCGAGAAAATTGTTTTTCTAAATGGCAGTCTTGATTAATTCTAATAACTGCCCAGCTTTGTTTAAATATATCGTGCTTGAAGTAAAGGACTTCAATGCATCACTGGGAGAAGTGCAGATGGGAACATCTGGGGGGTTACAACTCTCCCACCCTCACACCCTATCATGATCTTGTTATAATCTGTTAAAGTTTTCTCTGTTAAAGTAGACTCTTGAGACTTGACTGGAAAATTTCTTGCAAGGAGTTGAGACTTGACTTGAGACTTGGAGTAAAGGACTTGAACATATCACTACCTCCCAGTTTTCTGTCCTTCTTGCCACAGTAAGTGAGCATTCCATAGCCACTGGGCACACCCAGTCCTTATTGTACTATTTGGTGGGGGGAGGTCCTCCCCCCCCCTTTTTGTTCTTCAGGCCTCCAGTCCTCTGCCTCTAACCTGCAGATTCCTCCCTCTTCTATGTGGATGTCATCCTTTTGGCTGCATCACCTATGAACACTGGACATGGAAATGGAAGAGGAGGAAGGAAATGCTGGGTGAACCAGAAGTCTCAGTCCCAACAGCTGGGATTGCTTACTAGGGGCTTCTCTATGTGGGACATTTGTCATGCACGTGCCATTCCCTACTCGTGGTCATTTATGGTTTCTTTAGACTATGCTGGGCTTTGCTTCTGCATCTAACCAGCATTTGAAGAGCAGGAAAAGCACACCATTTAATTGTGAAAATGAAAGAGGGGTTGCCTCTTGTATATTTGTAGTATGTCACTACTTAGTACCATTTAAATGAGAAGCAGTGGGAAAACAGAAAAAGACGTTTTGTAGTGCATGGTTCTAAGTTCTGTGATGAAACCAGAAGCAGATACAGTGGATGATTAACTGACTAACAGCCTTGCCTAGAAAAGTCCTGACTCTTTTCTAGAAGGGGGGCAATTGTGCTAATGCCTTTACTGTAGTGAATCACCAGTCCCCTTGCCCACACAACCCTGCCAAGGGTGGTGTTGTCATCCCTGCAGAAGCCATGCATCTAGATGCTGAGGCATTCGAGTGCATGTCTCCCGCATCTAGGCAACCACGACCTCATTGAAAGGCCAGCCCTGGCTGTTCCCAGAACACAGAATAGTGCTGCGCACGGCTGACAGCAGCGTGGCACTACCCAGCTTCAGCACTGACACGCCAGCAAGGCCTCCTCTCTGGAAGCAGCCTTGGAATGGGCAATACTAGGCAGGCTGCAGTCCCTAAGTGAACTTATGAGGACATAAGTCCAACTGGGATGTACCTTTGCGTAAAAGTGCTCCGATTGCACAACCTGACTTCTTTGCAGACACCCCCAGTAAATGCCACAGAGAACTGAGGGCTGAGTCCAGGACTCTTTCCTCCTGGTTGAAGCTGTGCTGGCCTCCTCTAGAAGCTGGGCCAGGGTGCTTCCAGAAACAGGGTTCTTCCCACTACCAAGCAAAATACCCTGTGCTGATATTCTACCTTTTCCACCTTAATGGGATTCCCCCACCTTTTTTTTTTTTTTTTTTTTTTTTGTGGAAAGAAGACAGGTGGAAGAAACAGTGGGAAACGGGGAGGTTATAATCCAAAGATGGTGTCATTTATCCCCCTGTAAAACTCCACGGCATCTAGAAGCATCCCTGGTGTATAGCTGGAACTGCTAAAGGAGGGTACTCACAAAGAAGGTCCCAAAGTCTTCCTGGAGAGGTAGGAGGCAGCAGGGTACACTGCCTCTTTTTCCGTCGTGGCTGGGAGACAGAGTCCGGACTGGCTGAGGGCTGCACCGTGACCTGGCTCATGCAGTCTCTGCTCATGGTCACCCTCTATTCCCTTGAAGGCTGAGAAGAGAGCACCGGATTGCTTGCTGGCTTGCAGTGCCTGGTTTAACACAACAGGAATCAGCAGGAGAGACGGCAGATAGTTCACTCCCTATTTTGAAAGGGTGGGTGGGCAATCTAGGGCTGACATTGCCCTTTCAGTGGGGCAATCACACCAGGGAATACTCTCCTATAGGCTTACTCCATGAACAGTGAACATACAATGAACAAGCAATGGCCAATGAACCTGTATTTTTGCATCAGTATAGAAAGAGCTAATAACTTCTGGCTTGTTTCACACTTTATATTTTGAAGTGTAAAACTATGTTTTTTCCCTGTAATGTGCATCTTAAAATGCAATGTGCGGAGAAGACAGACACTTGCTCACAAATGCACCACCAGAATTTGCCTGAGATCTTCACAGAGTGCATAATCAGCAGCGTGCCCAGATTTTCTGCCTCAGAAAGTGCAGCATAGCATCAGTGCAGCCCTCCCATCAGGCTGAGGCAGCTGCCTCACGTCCCTGATTTGGCCACCACAAAAGGGCAGTAAATTGCTATTTGCTTAATTTATTATTGTTGTGTGTTTACTCCCAGGGAGGGATGCTTGTGGGGTTTTCTGCAAGTGGTTGCCAAAACCACTTGCCTGTCCTTGGGAAATCTGCTCCTGTGTGTGTGTGTGTGTGTGTGTGTGTGTGTGCGCATGTGTGGTGATCATTGCTGCTTTCAGGCAGTGACTTGTCTTGAGCCAGTGGTGGGAAGAGCCCAGTGATGTTAGTTGAATGCATACATCTGAGCAGAGCCAAAAGAGACACGAAGAAGAGAGTCCCGTTTGTTGTTCATGAACTTGCAGCATTTGTAGGAGGTCTGATTCTTCTTAATCAAAAGCTACATGTGATGGAGGGGAGAAAACTTGCCTCGCCTCGCCTAGTCCTGCCCTGCACTTCCACCTTTCCTTGCACTCCATTGCTTTCTCCCCATCACTTCTGGCCTTGGAACCAGGCTCGGAGAAAGGGGCCTGAGGCAACAAATATCTGGGGTGCAAGGTAGGGTGGGGGGCTTTCTCGCCCATGCACCCCTTTTGATGTAAAAGCCTGACACGCCCACATCTTCTGGCCATGAGCAAATGGAATAGGCGTAGGAACAAGCACAGCTGCTCTGCTGTGTCTACTCATAGCTTGGCTTTTCCTCTGAGCACTCATTGTATAGCATGGCATCCCCCAACTGGTGCCCTCAGGATGTGCTTGGGTTCAACTTCCATCACCCCCAACTGGCTGCTGGTGATGGGAGTTGTATTCCAAATCCACCCAGCGGATGCCAGGTTTGCGGAGGCTGGCTTCGTGTATTTGTCCAGTGTGGGTATGGATGGGAAAGTGTTCTGTTTCATGTGCTGGAGTGCTGGGGGACTGTGCATGTATCTGAACACAGTGTGTACATTTCAGATTAGAAGCTGGCACGCACTTTCCTTTAACTGATCCCAAATGTATACGGTATGAGGTTGGAGGCACTTAAGAGAGTGCGGTTTCCTTCACTTTAGCTTTTCCAAAAGCCTCCTTTTATTTTTACCTCCAGCTTTTATCATCTGCGGAGCAACAAGAAGCGAGCCTTATGGAGACTTCCAGATGTTTTGGGAATGGACACAGCTGGACTGGCTGCACAGCCTGTGATGTCTAGGTAGAGCCCCTGGAAGCATGAAAGCCTCGCATTTCACCAGTCTCACTGGACATATTTTTAGAAATTAAGGTCACTCAAGCCGCACGAGCTTAAGTTGAAACCATTTCCCTGTGTGAGTGATGATTTCCCTCCAGCTTCTCTAACTGGCGGGCAAAACATGGCAACCTAGTGCAGAACAACCAAACAAAAGCAAAGCAGGGGAAACTGTCTGGAGCAGCCTGCTGAGAAAGCGTGAGTCACCACCATGTGAAACGCTCCTCTCCCACATGGGTCCCCGGTCATTTGCCCTGGTAAGCCATGCCAGGCCGCATAGCATCCCAAGTGGTCCAATGGGGCTCTCCCTTCCTCTGAGCTATGAATTGCTGACAGGGATTCCTTCAGATTTTCCTCTCTGTTGCTGGCTGCAGAGGAAAGGAAGGAAGCATGCCCTGAAGGGGAAATACAAAATAGTAGTAGTAGTAATAGTAATAGTAATACACACAACTAGAATACCTCAAGTATAAGCATAACCAACCACTGTCCCAGGGGAGATGAGGCCCTCAGTCCAGCGATTGCCACTTTAGAGGGCAGAGAAATATTGGCAATATTTATTTTATTTATTTATTAAAACATTTTTATGCCGCCCCATTCGCCGAAGCCTCGGGGCGGCTTACAACACTAGATAAAACAATAAGTTAAAATATCCATATAAAATAATCATAATTTAAAACAATAGATGGCTATGTGTTTCTTTCTGAAACTGATTTGAAAGAGAGATCACTGTCTGTGGCAACTTTCACCAAGGTGGTGGGAGTTGTAGTCCATCCATCTAGAATATCCTTGTTTGGGGAAGCCTGGCCCAAGATATGTGCATGCTTGCCGCTTTTGTTATCAAGCAGACCAGTTTTGCAGGTTTGGGCATTTCTTTCCACCCATCTAACCTGGAGAAAACCCTGGGACTGTAGGAAAAATGTGTGTATATAGAGTCCACCACTGGAAAATATACATCTCTCAAAATCACCCTGAACATTCCTTAAAAAAATATTTTGGGTGAAGCGAAGCATTCCATTAAATGCCTCTTTAGATCCCACACATGGACATTGCTACATTTTAGCATTGTTTTAATCAAAAGCATCCAGGAGAGCCCCAATCCAGATCAAGTCTGTGGTATGTGTGGGTGTTGGGGGAGATTCATGCAGTCTCTGTGCATGGTCAGCCTCTATTCCCTTTCCCCACTGCCATTTTCCTCTGCAAACATCTCTTCCTTCCAGGGTCACATTTGCTCCCAGATCTGTTGTTTGTTGCTCTTAGCAGTTAGGGCATACGTAGTAACATGTGAGTTATTTAAAGAAGGATAAGAATATTGGAGCAAGCTTGAAGCCCTTCTCACTTGTGCCATAACTGCCAACAGATATGTCCTTAACCATTTTTGTTTTTAAAAGGTGTGTGTGTGTGGGGGGGTGGAAGATGGGGAAGGGAATCCCAGGCACACAGTCCAAAGCCATATTTAGAGGGTGTGTAGCTTGACTCCTCGTCTCCACCCTGAAAGGCACCACAGTATAAATGCATGGCCCACCTCTAGAAAGAAAGACTTGCATGGCTAGACCAGACTAGTGGCCTTCTAGTCCAATATGTTGCTTCCAACCCCAGTCAGCTGCTAAATGCCCCTGGAAGCTCACCAGCACCGCATGAATGTGATGGCCATATCCTGCTGCTTGCCTCCATTACTGGGAACTCAGGTACATGTTTCCTCTCACATAGGGTGGCAGACATGACCGTCTCCTTGCGTTTGTCAACCCCTTTTTAAAAACCCTCAAAGCTGCCAGCCATGGCCACGGCTTGTGGCAGCTAAGCATGCCACTGTGTACAGAAGTGCCGCCTTCTTTCTGCTTCCAGCCCTTATGGTTAAGGACTGAGCCGCACATTCTGCAGCAAGCCCAGGACTGCCAGTGAGAAGCAACAGGCAAGAGTGTGTAGCCATTCCCCTGCCCACTTCCATCCTTTGCTAGCTTTATTTCCTCACCTGACAGAGCTGAGAACCCCATCTGAGGAACAGCATCTGAGGTGGAATTATAAGTGGGGGGCAGCTAAGCATCTTCTCACACATTGTTTCTCTCTGCTGCAGGAAAAAAACAGCTGCAGTTCCTTGTCCCACACTGCCTGCCAGAAGTGTAGGTGGCCCTAAAGTGCAAGGTAGACAACTTTTCCCTGTCCCAAGGTATTCAGCTGTGGTCAAGGACTGATGCAGGACAGAGATTCCTCCTGCCAGTTGCAAATGTTACATGTGTACCCTCATATTCATACACACATCCCATCACATCTCTCTTTCCCTTAAATGCAGATTTTTTTTCTTTGAATGGCTCTGAACAGCCATTAATAGACTTCGTTACATCTGTGCTCCAAGGCTTGTTAGATGTCATTTGTTCTACTCTCTGGTCATTGATGAAACTGCATTTTTTTTAAAGGGCTGTATGAGAATGCTATTTCTCTTGCACACACACACATTAGTGCTAATGTGCAGTGGTGCAAGTGCAAATTTGCACAGATCCCCCACAAATATTGAAAAATAGTCCACAAGTCTGTGGAATGCATGCAACTCAGGAAAAGCTGGTCTGCTGCAGGAACTTGGGTCAGATTCATGGAATTCCAAACACATTTGAATCCATTGTGGATTTCTCCAACATTTATTTATTAGATTTATATCCCACCTTTTACTTTTTTTAAAAGAACTCAAAGCAGCTTACATCATTCTCCTCCTGCTCTCACTCTTATCCCCACAACAACAACCCTGTGAAGTAGGTTGGGCTGAGCATCTGTGATTGGCCGAAAGTCCCCCAGTTGCCCCCATAGCTGAGTGGAGACCAGAACCCAGATCACCTGAGTCCCAGTCCTCGCACTCTTAGCCACTACACCACACTGACTCTCACATTCCTATCTGCCATGCCTGGCTCTTCCTCCTCTGGTTCTTGTGGGACTATGAGGGACCAGATGGGGTGAGATCTAACACCCATGCTTCTAATCAGCCTAGCTAGTGCATGACAGCCTGAGGAGGGGGCTTTTGCTAGGGTCCCCAGTACACTCCCCATGGACCTGTGCCTGGGGACACCTAGCTTGGCACCCACCAGACTCCCTGCCCCTCTTGATTTTTTTAAAGTGTTGATTTTCTAACTTTTAGAACAGGGAGGTTGACATGTTGCAAAGTGAAGAGACAGCCTCTAACTCCAACTTTCTTTCCAAAAACACACCTGGGTGATCCATAGGAAAAACAAATGGCGGGTGTCAGCAGCTCAGCACTTTTTTTGAAGCACATCTAGCAGCCAAGGGGGTGGAAGCAAGCTGGGGGTGCAGGGAGCACTGGGGAGCAGAGGGTGCTAGAGAGTGTGGCCGGCCAGCTGGGTGTTTTGACTGAGCCACCCGTGTGTTTGCCTGAGTTTGGGGAAGGGGATATATGGTTACTGTTCCTCTGAGCATCAGTGTGCCTTCTGTGAAAAGGACAGAGACTGTGCTTTGTGGGGGCAAATATGTGATTTGGCATTTGAGACGCAAACTGCACCTCTGACTTATGCTCACTTTCTTAGCCAAAGCACTTGTCTCTCAGTCTATCAACTTGCCTTCTGTGAAATAGATATCAGGGCAGAAAAGTGTGCATTCAAAGGAGTGGTTTTGTGTTAGAGGTCAAACCCTCTCTCTGCTTTGTACTTAGGTTCCTGTGCAAATTAGGTTCCTCTTAGTCTCTCCCTGGTTTGCCAGCTGAGAAATGGGTGTTCTATGACTAGCCACACCTACCATGGCAACCATTTTGCAACTGGGCAAATTGCCATGGCAGCCATTTTGTGAGGCTGTGCAAAATCCCTCTCAAAATTCCGCATGTGCCCAGCTGCCCACCTGGGCACCCCAAGTCTGTGGACAGCTTCTAGCCATGAGCCAAGCATAAACTTCATGTTCAGTGGCAGCACCCCACAGAATCCCACAACTTGGGGACAAGCAACCGGGAAGGGTGTCGTTTTCTTCACTCGTGTTGTTTCCTTTCTCTACTTGTGAGCTTCCCAGAAATATTTGGCTGGCCACAGCTGGAAAGAGAATTGGTTCAACCTACTTAAACCCCACTTTTTAAAGGGACCCACAGCCACCTGTCAAACTGAGATTCCCTTTATAGAAAGGGAGAATTCATTTTTAGCCTTTCCTTAGCTCCTAGAGACTCAGGACAAAGACTGACACCTCCCACCCGATGGATCCCAAAGAGCAAATGGAAGAAGAGGATCCTGCTAAGAAGGGAGTGTAAATGCCTTTTCCTGCTTCTTGGCAAAAAATCCCTCATTACGGCTTGGTTGTTTTTTCCTTGACAGGCAGCCTTGAGCATATGAGAATCCATGCATGGAGGGGATGTGCATGGATTTCCAGCCTTGACTGTAGGAACAACATGAGTGGATACCTGCTGCCTGGCTGTCCCTTTGGACATTGCCCCAGCCAAGGCTCTAAATCCCCCATTTGTATTCATGCAACAAATGACATTTGTGCAATTGGGATTGCAAATTTAAAAATAATTAATGCTTTTGCATACACCTCTGCACACAATTAAATTAAAATGAAATTAGACAGCCCTGGGTAGCCCCTTGGGGCACCTTGGAGGGTCAGCTTGTGGTTACCAGAACAGAGATTGAGAAAGATGGCTTAACAACCATTTTTCATAATCTCTGGAAAAGAAATAAAGAGAAAGAAATGCTGTGACAAGTCTGAAAAGACTCGTTGTGGTGGCAGAGTTGTGGGGGGAAGCCTCTGCCAGGTTCCACTGAGCACTTTTAGGGTGACTGGCAATGGCAGTCACCTGCCAGTTGCTTGGCAAGCATGGCAAGAGGGCTTTGCAATTCTTGCCAAGTGCCTCACTAGTGGGTTGGGTTGAGACATGACAGGTCATGCTATCCAGGTTTGTATGACACAGCAAACCATAATGGGTCAAACCCTAGAACAAGCCGTGGGTCATCAGGGAGGTTTATAATGCAAACTTAAGCCACCCTGACAAATCCATTGCAGGTTCTTGTGCCATGTAGGTTGTTATGCTGTAAGACTCGGCTCAGAAAACATGATAAGCCCTGGTGGTTTATAATCCAAGGGTAGCTTGGCATGTTGTCTGAACACAGCCCTAGTGGTGCTGTGGAAGAAGATTGCTGGTTGTGTAACTGGAGTTCCATGAGCATTCACAGATTTCCTCTTGGCTCAGCTCACTTCCTAAGCATAGATGAAGCATGAGAAGTCCAGTGAGCAGGAGGTGGCTGGATTCCAGGAAGATCATTGCAACCCTAACCCCAAGATTCCATTCCTGGTCAGTCACTGCTGCCTCAGATCCCATCAGCCTATTCTGGAAGCTGGAATTTTTTGCCTCAATATGCAGTGCTTTACACTTGCTTACACTGAACTGAACTTGCCATTTGATGCCCATTCTCCCAGCTTGGAGAGATCCCTCTGCAGCATTTTTTGATTTAACCACCCTAAATAGTTTGGTATCAATCAGAAAACTTGGCCACTTTACTTCTTACTCTTGATGGGCTAATCAAGAAGTCATGACACTTCGATCCTACTGACACTGTCTCCAGTACAAGCTGGTGCTCTAAGAAATGGAAGCTGGGAAAAGAACCCCACCTCATCCACCCTGAAGTAACTCCTGATGGGTTAGGCTGGGATGTCAGTCCAGGACAACCAGGGGTTGATTTATCCCTCTATTCACATAAGAGCTGTAACCCATGAACTCTTTCCAGAAGTTACTGGGATGGGCCACTCATAAGCTTTCCCATTCTGGCTAACAGTTCTTAATAGACCTGAACATCTCTCACTATGCCAATGAACAAGGGTGTCTCAAAGAGTTGGGCTATCATGAGGCCAAGTGAGGCAAGATTCTGGGGCAGCACTGTGGATTTTGGTTTTGGCTGGGGTGCAGTCCAGTAGAAACCCCATTAAAATGAATGGGAGCTGTACAAAAGCACTCTGTTCTTCTCTCAAAAATATGTACGAGCCCTTAAGACCGACCTGTGTACCAGACTGGTAAGTGGCAAATATAAGGCCAATGTTTAAACAGGAATGGTGGGAGGGATTGGGAATCCAGGAAATTACAGGGTGGTTAGTTTGTCTGAATTGGATAAATGGGTGGAAATTGATATTAAAGATAAATTAGCAAGCACATAGAGGGACTAGTCTTGCCAAGGTAAGTCCTGTCCCACTTACTGTTTAAAGTTCTTTAGCATGCAGATAGGAGTGGTCATAGTTTACTTGGACATTCAAAAAGCTTTTGACAAAGTCCTTCACTGAAGACTCCTGTGCAAACTTAGCAGTTATGGGAAAAGAGGAGAGGTTCTCCTATAGGACAGGCAAAGCATAGAGATAAACCATTCTCACAAATCAGGGAAGTAGCCAGTGGTGCTTTCTAACTTGTTCATAAATCATCTGGAATTAGAGGTGAGTGGTGATGTGGACAAATTTGCTGACGGTGTCAAATTATTTACAATGGTTAAAACACAAACAAACAAACAGGACTCAATGAACTCCAAAAGGATCTCCCCAAACTGGAGGAGGGAGCATTAAAGCGGCAAAGGCAGTTCAATGCAAACAAATGTGTGTCTTTGGCCATAGAACCTAACTTGGCATTTATGCTGATGGGACCTGAGCTAGCAGAACCAACTAGGAAAGGAATCTTCCATTTTATGATGACATCACTCCCATGTGTAGTTGCTGTGAAAAAGGCAAGTTCAGGATCAAGTATCCTTAAATCGAGAACTGAAACTGAAATTGCTCTTATAATGTTCCAAATCTATGGTGCAATCCCCCTTGGTTGGAATGCTATGCACAGTTCTGGTCACAGCATCCAAGAAAGGATGTCGGAGAACTGGAAAGGATGCAGAAGGTGGTACTCAAACAACCCAGACCCCCCTGTGCTAACATACGGCAAAGTTTGGGCCTTTTAGTTTAGAAAAACACATAACGGGTGTCTAATGGTGATAAAGTGGATATAGGTGGACAGATAAGGAGAAGTTTTTCTCCTAACACCAGAATGAAGTTGAATGGTGGAGATTCAAGACAGACATCATGAAGCTGAGGGCGTGAGCAGGCAGGTACACTCGGTACACTTGTGCTTATGTCCCGCTTGTGGATTTTCCCTGGGCATCCGGTTAGCCCAGTGGGAACAGCATGCTGGGCTAGACAGGCCTTTGGTCTTGCCCCAGCAGGGCCCTCCTTGTCTTCTCAGGCATAACACCTTTGCACTTGAGCTTCCTGGCAGGCTCTGCTCCATCCTAATGGAGTGTGTGTGTGTGTGGGGGGGGGGGGGAGGAGTACAAGGGTGGCTTGGGCCACTTCAATGTATTGCCTCAGGCACCAAAATATCTTATTCTAGTCCTGGTTAAAAGTCTCATAAATGATTAAAATGATTATAGCATTACAATTATATATACACACAGAGTTAACAAGAAAAGAACATGCCCTTCTGCCTCATGGCGTAAACCCATAGTATTTTGCCTAATTTCCTGGTCCATGTATGTCCTACTTTTGGTCTTCACAGCCCTTCATGGCAAAGATTAGTCATTTTCTGGTTAAAATTAACTCCTTTTTATTTGTTTTAACCCCACCATCCCATTGGATTCTGACATTCTTGTATAATGAGAAAACTTTCCTTTTTCATACCACTTGTCTTATTACAATGAAAAAGGATATGACCATGCAGAAGCCCAAGAACTATGAACTTCAGAAAGTTTACTAATAACTGGAGACTTGACCCTGCCAGTATGAAACACTCCTAAATTAATTACACTGATTTCCACAGGAGAGATTTACATGCCAGACTTTCAAATTGAAATAGATTTCTTTAGCACATAAGTGTAGCTGGCTCCTTCCATGAGTTTTGGAAGGATTTGCTCTTGGGATACACTGTACTCCTAGCTCAAGCAAGTAATGAAAGAAGTGACAGCAGAAGGGTAAAACACATTGGTGGTTCAGTGGAGACTCTAAAAATTTTTCAGGAAGGACAGGGTGACATTTGGGGCTGGTTTATTAGAACAGGAGTGAGTAGTACAGAACATAACGCTATCCGCATCTGTAAAGTTACGATCAGTTTCTGCTATAAAAGGGGGATGTGATAAATGTCAAGAAAGAGAAATGCGTTTTTTCCCACTGATCACAAGATATGAGCAACAGAGAATGAGATGAATGAGGGTGCTCCCAGGCAGAAGGGTCTTAGTGCTAACCATTAGAAGGCACTGTGCAGCTATTCTGTATTCTTTTCCTTAATGGACTTTCCAAGGCAAGAAAAAGAGTTGGAAGAAGCAGTGGGAAAACATGGGACTATTGCAAGTGCCCGATGATGACATCTGGGAAATTCTGTAAAAAGCCTCATCTGGAAGCATCCCTAGTGAAGAAAGCAAACACATCCAAGGGTCAGTTGTGGTGGTGTCAGCCAGGGCTCTAAAGTCTCAGGAGGGTAGCCTAGAAAGTGAGCAGACCAGGGGATCCTGTTACAACAGGGAAGGAGCAGATTTGGGGGGAGGAATGACATATGGAGGACCAGGGGGCAGAACATGTGGCTAGGCCTAGTCACTCAGGCCCTGGTGGCGCCAGGATGGACATACAAATGGCTCTAACAACAGACATTAGAAACATAGAAACTGAGTGAGTCAGAAGGGGTCTCCCAGGCCATCTAGTCTGACCCCTGGCTCCAGCCAGCTCTGCTCATGACATTCTTATCAGACCAAGCAGAAAATAGTCCAGTCCTCTTTCATTTGATCATGACACTGAGATTTTGCTCATTCTCCTAGAGACCCTGAAGAGGATCAGGGCCCAAAGCCCCAAACTTTGGGTCCACTTTGGATCCTGTTGGTGGATCTTCTGTACCATGAATCTTCCTAGGTTGGCCCTCATTTTCTGAAAAGACTGTCCTAGGCTGGGCTCCCTTTGTCCGGAGCTCAAACACCAGTGTGGATCAATTACTTGTCTCTGCATTTTCAGGCACTGCATTGCAGGTGGTCTTGGTGTGCAAAAGTACAAAAATAACTGTGAGGTAGGAATGTGTGCACTCTATGACAACAAAAATGAATGACGCATGATGTTCCAGGCATTATGAAACAGAATGTGCAACATAACAACCAGAAAAATATTAACAATGGGAAGAAAAAAAAATACCAGAGAGGGAATTATTGAAAGAAATTATTTACAACAGCCTTCTTCAACCTGCTGCCCTCCAGATGTTTACAACTTGCATCATTCCCAGCCATCATTTCATCCCACAAACACCTGCTAAAGAAAGGTCATTTTTCTATGTCAGAATGGAAATGTGACTTGGGGTATCACATCTGGATGCAGAAGGAGCTGTGTGACATGAACGAGAGGGATAGGGAGAGAGAGAATACCAAGAACACATCACCCTTGCCATGTGCTCAGCTGTTGTTTATGCTGATGTGGCGCATGGAGGAATTTAAAACCACTCAATAATAATAAAAACCACTTGATAATAGGAATGCAGGAACCCGATGTCACAACAAGAACCCTGCCAATGAGTGTGGGCATGCTTCTTACTTTGTAGAATGCAGTCCTCTGTTTGTAGGTGTCCTCTCTTTGAGGGGCTGCCCAGTGTGCAAGTCTGGCTGAAAGACAGAGATCTACAAGGAGGGAGAAGAGCAACTCTGGAGCCCAAGTAACAATCTGTGAGCAGGCAGAGGCCTTGAAATGGCCCATCACCAGTCAGCACCTCCACAAAAGATTGACCTGGCATTCTGGTCACTTGCTCACAGTATTCCAAATCATGATGTGATGTTTTTCTAATGAAACAAGTGTAATTGTTTGTAAATCTGCTGCATCTATGCATATACACCGGCATAGGCGTGCTTTATACAAACCTGTGCCCTTTTTGTAGTCTTTCTGGTGATGCCTCTCTCCAGTTTCTTTGCTCATGGGACCACCCTGCCACCCTGCAACATCCAGCCAGAACAGAATTCCAGAGATGGGATGTGATACTTAACCTCCTGTATGTACCTAAGATGCATAATTTTAATTTATTCCTACAGTTGAGTAATTCATACCATCATTAAACAGTTTTTGGGCAAACTCAATGGAAGACAATTTGCTATCTCTTCTTTCCCAGCAATCCTGATTATTAGCTATGCCTGCTAGGACTGATGGGAGTTGAAGTCAAAAACATCTGGAGGACACTGACTTAGGGATTCTGCTTTTGATATTTGGGCAATGCAGGCTTTCAGAAGACAAAATTTGAGTAAAATAAGCAGGCATTTGCAGTAGAAAATGCTATATTAATAGGGGTTTCTCAGTTAAGTTTAAGAAACTGCCAAATTAAGCCCCCTTTCCCCAAAATACTATTGAATGGTCTTTTCCAAACTTGTTGCTTGCCTTAGTTTTCTTTAACCAATTTTAAGGTCAATTTTAAGGTCAATTGCAGTTGCACAGTCATGTTCATATACAAAGCATGCGAGGACATGAGTCTCTGTGCAATGCTTTCACACACGTGCGCACAAAGATTTGTGGGGCAGGGAGTGGAACCCTCTGCCCATAACTCCCAGCATCCACTGGCCCAGCCACTTTTTTCTTAGCCTGTTTCCAATATCAGCCTGGACCCATTTATCTGCTGGCCAAAAGTGGGACCTCATTTAGGCATGAAGCCTGTAAGCAAACCAGAACATTCTCCAACAAAGGTGAAAATAGCACACACATGCTCTCCCTCCCCGCCCCCCAGTTAACCATCTTCTCAGTGGTGGCCCCTCAAATGTAGATTGATCCCTCCTGCCTGGCAACAACATTATCTTCTTTCGGGTGCCAGATTAAGACTGCCCTCTACTCCCAGGCATTATGGGGCATGGCCTGCTGTTTCATTGAAATAGTTTTAGTTATTTAAGCCTTTAAATGTTGCATTTTGGAATTTTATGCTATATTGTTGGTATCTGTATTGTTAGCTATTGTTATCCAACTCTACTATCCTTTATGGTTATGTCAGGGTATTTAACAGCTCCAAATAGCACATGGGGCTTATATCTGTTGTTTCAATGGATCTAGTTGCATTATTTAATTTGCTAAATTTGGTTTTAAATTTTTGTAGTGAGATCGTATGATGTTTTTATTGTTATTTGCATTTTGTACTGCACTTTATTTTATTTTATGAATTGCTGTAAACCACCCAGAGAGCTCTGGCTACTGAGCAGTATGGAAATAAAATGAACAATAATAGCAATATTCAAAGTGATCCAGGGTGGCTGGTGAGTTCACTCGTCTCAGCCATGCACTACACTTGATATTAAAAGTAGGCCCTGCCTGATAGGGTAGCAAGGCAGACACACAAATAAAGAAACATGACTGCCTCCATCACGTCTGATTTGTCCCACCATGGGAGAGAACACTGAGCAGCCAATGTGACTGTTGTGATGTGCATCCGGTAAGTGTCGTGCGTGAGCGTTGGCCCCAGAGCCACTGCTGTGCAGGCAGTCAAACTGGGTCTGAGCAGGGCCTAAGCCTTGCCTGCTCCCACCCCCAGGGCCTTCTTACTAGTCAGTGAGGCTGCAGCCCTCCAAGACAGGTGCATGCGTGTGGGTTTCCATGCATCTCCAAACCCCATGTGTGAATGGAAGGACAGCCCCTTTCTTGAGTCTGAACCACCACATTCTCTCTCAGCCAAGATGTTCAAGGGCCCAGTGTTTCCTTGTTCGCAAAACCATGGCATTTACACACCCATCACCTGCTTTCTCACAGGCTGCTTTTCATCAGCCAAGGGCAAGTTCACCTCCCTCTTTCTGAAATGAGAGGTTGCTCAAGACATCTCTGCATGCGTGGTTTAACAGTGGAAGCCTTTGGGGACGATCTCTGGCTTCCTGATGGGGAAGGGGACTGCAAGCCACAGAAAGAGCATGCAGTTCCCTGGGTCCTGGCAGCATGAGCTGCAACAGATTGCAGCATGAGGTCCTGCTACAGTCCTCCACTGGCAGGTGCTCCTCCTGCAAAAAGCCAGAAAAGGAGCTTCTTGTCTGGCAGGCCTTGCACTCCCAGCTTGATATGAGAAAGGCTGCTGGGCCTGAGAACCCCCAGCGGGGCATGGGTTGAATGTGCCTGGCGGCGCATGGTTTCGCCATGGAGGATATGGGGCTAGCATGGGGCTATGCAACAGCAAATATGCCTTTAAAACCCATGTGCCAGCGGGGAGCTGGGCTTTTACAATCCAAGGAACTGTGCTTGAGGAAAGAGTTAAGAGGGAAGAGCCCTTCCCGCATTTCCCAGTTTGCATGGCTTGCATTGTTTCACTGCTTTAAATTCCCTGTTCCTCAGCCTCAGCCCAGCTTCAAAGAACAAACAAGCCCATGGCACTGGGGTACTGTTAACATGTGATGTAACATGAAATTGGCCCCTAAGAGCCAACATTACATAACAGCATTACTGAACTTTTCTAGAACAAATGCAGGTCTTGCTTTGAAGTGCCAATAATGACATTCCCTTACACATGATATTCTCTTTCCAGTATCTTTCCGTAATATGGGTTTCCTATCATGAATATTGTTCTGAAGAATCTATCAGCAGGAGTGTCTTGGGGCCCTTTAAAGACAAAGGAATTATTCTGGCATAAACTTTGATGGATTAAAATAGGGGCACAACAGAAGAACCTCCCCCCGCCCCCCATCTGTCAGAGCAGCTCTTCTTGCCGCCTGCCCTTCCTCCACAGTGCAGCACCAAAATGGATGGTGCAAAAAACCTGGCAGTTTGTCATCACATTTCGTCAGCAAACTACTATGAACGGGCAAAGCAGCTGAACTCAGCTTTGGAGTTGGCAGCAACCCTCTTTCTGTCCATTTTTATTTTTGCTGCCACTGAATTTGGCATGCAATGGTGGCAGGACCATGGCCTGCAGAGAGATGGGGGAGGGGGGTCACAAGCAGCCCCTGGACTGCCTGAGGTTGCCCATTCCTCAATTATTTTCTCTCAGAAACTACTTGATACTATGCATGAGGTATTGTCCTCAGTTGGCAGGTGCAGCTATATATAGGTGGGCATGGCAGGTGGGAGGCTGGAATGAAGCCAGATCTCAGTGAAATGGAAGATGCATTGCCTGTGATCAGTGTCGCCGGCTGTACTTTCTGAGCCCATCCCCTACCTCTTGGCATGGTTACCTTTCCGAAAGTTGCTATCGGTCGGTAATAGAGCATTCAAATGATATATCCGACCAAAGTTCAAATGGAAAGCATTGAAACTCTTCAAGCATGACTCTATGGGTTAATTGTCTGTTGGGCTGTTTTGACTCATCAGTTGCATTCATTAGTTTCTTCTAATAGATAACAGAATCAGTTCATGAATGAGCCTTCCAAAACCCCAAAAATAGCAAAATTCATGTTCTGAGTTATTTATTTAGAGTTTGTCTATGCCATCCCATTACTAAAAGTCCCTGGACAGCTTACAAAGTTATAAAACACTCAGACTAGGAAGGCTGATGCTGAAGGTACTTCTATGTAACACTTAGGACATACAAGACAGCATGGCGTTCACAAGGAAAAGAACTCTTTATGACATGGTTGAGGATGGATCTTCTGGTCCATGGAAGCTGAATAAGCAGGAGTATTTTGCCCTTTTAAAATCACAAAACTTTTCTCTCTGCACGTGCTCAGAGGCACTCAACCAAATGCTGGAGGTTCTGAGTGTGCAGTGGCCATAGGGGGACTGAAAGACACAGTTGCTTTGCTATCTCCAGGAGCCAATTAAGAATTTGTGGCTGGGAGTGTGTTAAATAAGTATCTACCCTACAAATAAATATTAGTTATGCCATGTCATTGTCCTGAGAACTGTACAGAAGGGTTTCTACCTTGCATAAGGGTTTATACTGTATGCGGAACTGCTCTGTTAGATATGGGTAGTGTCCACACAAAATAGTTTTGGGTGGTCTCCATCTCGGAAGAAGAGGTAGCCTATGTGACACCTGAGGGGTGCAATCCAATGAATATTTAGACTGAAAATCCTCCTCAATCATCCAGCATTCCAGCTGAGGAATACTGGTTCCTGCCTCAATATGCATGGGATTGCTGCAAAGGCACAGGGATCTTTTCATCTGTAATTGTTCACATTACCTAAGGTTGGTGGCAGTCCAGTTTCTCCTGAAGCCTAGTCACCTAATCCCTCATTAAAAGACTGCAAAGTTCTTTACACATTTGTGTGTGTTGGATTTAATGGTACAGTTGGCCTGCTAGTTCCCACACTATGAGATGTTCCAAAGGAAAGGCAAAGAAGGGGAAGCTGCACAATTTGCCCCTGTGGGGCATGACAAAGCACAGGGGATAACCCAGGGGTCGATAACTTGTTGCTTGTTGCTTTGACAGTGATCCACCCCTCCCCCACCCCACTTAGGGACTTGGTGCTGGAGTGGTGGTAGCAGCCAGATAGGTTGCTCAAATTACAGAGATTTGCATTTAGGAGGGGAAAAAATAGATCTACCACTCCCGCCAGGCAACCTGTACTGAATTAAGTGTTATATTATAGGTCTCACATAACTGCAGCAACCACAGTGACGTCCTGCGGCTTTGCTGACTTCCGAAGTAAAACACTGTTTAATGTCTGTGTGTGTAGCGTTGCCATGGGGAGGGCTGTGTGTGTGTGTGTGTGTGTGTGTGTGTGTGTGTATCTGTGCGTGTGTGCACAGCCTGCTTATCACAGGGAAGGAAATCTGAGCTCAGCCATGGCTTGACGCAAGCCAGGGACGACTGAGCTGACAAAAACACACAGAGGAAGGAATTCCTGGGTTTGCCCTCAATCTTCTGCTGGGAAAGGACATGGTCAAACCATAGAGGGATGTAGTGGGCTTGACTTTCCAGAGCCGCAACAGAGAATATGCAAAAAGGAAAAGAAAAAGACCCACCGGTGCAAATGAAGACAACTGTCCCACAACAAGTTGAAACAGCTCAGGCCTGTCTTCACACAGGACCCCAGCCTCTGATGCTGCTCCTGGTTGTTTGAAATGGGACTCATGCAAGAGAACTTCCAGGCAGGTTGCTTTGTTTCCCATTTTTAGGCCTAAGCCGTTTCTGATCTGCTAAGTCTCATTTGTTCATGTGTGCATCTGCCCCTTTCATGAATCGGATGGAGGATGGAGGTCTAATTCTAGCCCCCTAAGGGAGAGCAGGTGGGAAAGACCTGGCCCCACCTGGCCTCATTTTATGGCTTTGGGTGCTTCTCTGTAACTAGGTTCATGCCCAGCACTAGAGCTGAGCTCAGGGTGGCCACTTACAGGAAGAAAGGTCTGATAACTGCAATAGACACCACTGCCTGGCATGAAATATGCCTGTGTCAATTCAGATGTGCAGATTCACTTTTAGAAATAATTACTGGCATTTAAATAGAAATACCGTGCATCTCGCGGGCACAGGCACCTGCTGTCTATCTGCTAAGTGTAGGTGGGCACCTCCATGGCCTGCTGCTCTCCCTCCTTGGGGCTCGTTCTTTTCCAGCCAGACTTGGGCCAGGCAGTGCTCTGAACTGATGGTCCTGTCAGGTAGATGCATGGCCATTGAGAAGGGCTCAGAAATGTGCCTGAGCCCAGCACGGCTCAGGGAAGTAAGTGTGAGAAGGAAGAGGGCTCCATTCTCCTCAGATTCACATAACGGTTGTTCAGATCATTTGAGGCGCTCTCTTTTTTCTATGTGAAGAAAAAACATGTCTCCTTTTCTCATGTCTACTCTGGCCCTTAGTAGAGTTTGAATCCACTGCCTGAGTCAGCTGCCTCATACATAATAATAATAATCCCCAAGCCACTCTCCTTAGCTCTGCCTTATCTTTTGTGAGAAAGCAAGTGCTGTAAAACAAAACAAAACAAAACAAAACAAACAAATCATTACCATTATCATTATCCTCATATTTGACAGGGCAGTCCTACAGTACCCTTTGTTAGAAACACTCGTGGTTTCTTGGGAAAAAATTCAAGTGCATCTTTTTCTTGATGGTACTGTATACTAACAACATGAATTTGAAGTTGGGCTGGGGATTTAAAAAAAAACCCCTCTGGACAAGCCATAATCAGTGAGAGAATTCCTCATTCCAGATTTGGCCTATCCTTACAAGATACAACTAGTAGAAAAGTGACTTGGTCAGTTGGTCGGTCTTCCTTCCTTCCTTCGGGATTTCAGAAGCACCCTGCCATCATGATTTGAAGCAGAAAAATAATGGCTCGGGGAGGCATTCCTGTCCAATGGGAAACCAAACCTCGAGTAACTGCAGCCATCAAATTACACAAACAACAGTGTAATTCCAAACACCCACACCTGAAGAAAGGAGAATGGTTGGTGTAAGGGAGGCATGAGCTGGGCTAAGGCTGGAGGTACTGGGAGAATGTGAAGTTTTGCCTGGGGATACCTGGATGGCATCTGAGCTACGTGAAGAACATAAGGCACATACATTCCACAGGTGAGGGATGGGCAGGTGGTAGAGTGGCAACTGCAGATGCCGGGCCAGTTTCCAGAACCTGGAGCCTGCTGGTTGCTTGGGATAGACAGTGTGGAGCCTAGTGCAGTGGCACGATTAGTTCTGCCTTCACTGTGAAGAGGCTCTGATCATGCACCATTCCTTCACAAAGTTAAAATTCACCGATGCTGGAATGAGGATGGGGTGCCCAGAAACCTAGGGCACCACCGGAGGCTGAAATTAGTTCTTGGGCCTTGGTCCATACAGGCCAAAGCAAAGGAAGTTGCTGCTAGAAGGCCATTGCATGGTTGTGACCACTGGATAGCTTGCTGCCCTGGATGTTATTCAGTATGGAGTTGGATGGTGGTGGCTATAGCATGAAGCCTAGAACAGCCTCTAAAGTCTCCGGACTATACAGCAGGTCCCACCCTGGGCAGGGCCTTTCCTGCTGCTGTCACCACAGAGTGCCATCTGGATAAAGGAAATGCTGTGTGGGGCAGAGAGTGGTGGGGGAAACCAGTCTCAGCTACAGCTGCTTCCCTCAGGCTGCCTGCTGGACAGGATGGGTTGCATTTCATGTGCATATTGAAACATTTGGTACTTTTCCTGGAGGCAACACGGGGACACATTTTTGCCTTTGACCTGGGAACAGAACACTTCCGGCACTGAACTTGGAGTATACAGAGCTATTTCAGTGGCACGACTCAACTGCATGTTAGAATGGAAAATGGCAGAGACCCTGGGGTAGGGACAGAAGGTATATTTGTACTGCACAGTTGCTGTTTGTATTTATATCACCATGCCAGGGCATCATGGCATGATCTTTTCCTCAAAGAATACATCGAGTTGCAGTTTGGTGAGAGAGCTGCGAATCCCCTGTTGAAGATCCCGGTTTTTCACTGGCTGGCGCTTCCCGGGATCTGACATAGGATTACTGCCCTGTGTAAATTATCATTCCCAACTTTGTACCCTAATAAACAGTGCAAACAGCACATGATACAATCAAAAATGGACTAAGATACTGTTTTCTTAGTTTCATTTCTAACGTCTGACACTTTTTATTTCCTCCTGTTTACAGATAGGTTGGGGCTCTGGGTAGTCAGTAATGATAGGAAGGTGGTGATTTTATCCTTTGAATGGAAAAGAACCTGCTAGGCTAACAACACAGTGCAAGCCGAGGTGCTCAGGTGGGCACCCCTGCCATTCGGGCATCTTAGGAAGTTGCTACAGTTCAGCGCTGCTCCATACTGAAGGCATATGGCTTGTCTTTCTTTGTGCTTGCCCCCTGAGAACCAGCCTGGCTCACCAGAATCAGACAGAGTGGGCTCATGGGCGAGGGGCTCCGGCAGGGCCTGCTCCAGGCTTCTGAGGGCCCTCGAACAGGCCCCCCTCCCTAGACCCCCTCCCTCAGAGAGGCTGCCTCCTCCCCACCACTGTCACCAGCTACCTTGCTCCTCAGCCTCCCCTTCAGAATTGCTGCCACTTGCCTGCTGGACAGGCAAGGCGCCTGTGGCTCTCCCTTCTGCCCACTGCTGCCGCTCTCTTCCGGGCCAGAGGCAGAGGCAGGTGAGCAAGCAGTGGTCAAGAGGAGCAGCAAGCCCAGGGGGCTTTCCTCAGTGGTCCCTTGTCAGTGAGGTCCTGCAGGTGAGGGCCCTTGCAGTTGCCTAACCAAGCCTACCCTTGATGTTGGCCATGGGTTCTGGCCCCATTGCTGATGGGTTTGGAGTTCTTTGGACATGCAGCACTCAGTCTGAACCTCATCAGTATAAGAAATATTCAGACTTATTGACTGGAAGCACAGTTGTTTATTTTTCCGAGAGCTGATATGAGAATGAAGCCTTATACCAAGGACTGACTCAAAGGGTCATTTATTGTTTAACATGGTGGTTAAGCCAAAATGAATCACTGACTTCTTCTTCTTCTAGCATGAAGACCACTGGAGAATTATGAACATCACAGCTTACCATATCCTGGAAACCCATTGACTTTTCTGTTGAGATGCTGAGGATACTGGAGTGCAATTCTGGACAGGGGATCAACCAACACTGTCAATTGGCAACAGCTTTCTTTGGTAACAGCCATATAAAATTAGCCACATGGATCATCCCTGATACATATCAGGACCCCATCTTTGTTCTCTTGACCTCAGTTCCTCATGTCTGTCTCCAGATTTCCTACTGATGCCACTAGCCAATTCTAGGAGTGTTAGCTCCGAGTTATGTCCCCGCCAAACTGTTTCTGGAAAAAGCACAACAAAAGAGGGGTGGGAGAACCAGCCATCTTTAAGCTTGCCCAAATGACCTGAAAATCACTCTGAAGCCCATTGTTTTTCAGCTCGGTCATGCGAGGGCATATTTGTCTGTCCATTTTTCACTTCCCCCATTCACTAAACCACGCACATGCACTTTAAATGTGCATTTCAGCATGCACATTTTTTCAATATGTTTTTTCTACTGCAATTGCAAATCTATGGGAGTCTATGAACATTTCTTGGAAAAAAGTACTCCTGGCTCATGTTGGTGTTTGGAACTGCTAATCAGACAAATTTGCATGATTTGTGAACAGAACTGAAATTCTTGTGTATTCTACAACAACATTCCTGAACTGAAAGCCAGTTTTGCTTACAAACCTTTTCTCAAAGATTCCCATCTGACCTCTAAACTGGAATGATTTTGCTATTACTCTTGTACTGGACCGGGAAAGTATACACCAGATGGCTTCAACGAAAGAATTTTCTTTTTAGCTGGGCGAATCTTTGAATAGCCGAAACATGTATCAAGGGTGTACATAATCCAGTGAGAACTGGTTCTTCACGAGTTTCATTGAAATGAATCAGAGATAGGGCTGTGCCCATAACTGGCGCCAAACCTCCTGACTTTGCATCCTGATGACCAAGAAAAATTGTTCTTCGTAAACAGTAAATACCAATGAAAAGGACCTGTTTTTGTTCATTTTATAGCCATCGAAGGCTGGGGAGCAAATCATTCCCTTTAAGCTGATCCACCAGTAAAAGCTGCCCTCAGTCAGATCCAGTATCTTTCATCCATGCAGCATTGAAGTCCTGAGATAACTTTGCTTTTGACTGAAATGTTGGTTTGATCAAACTTTCCTATAAGCAGAAAACAAATCAATGGGCCTATGTAATAACACAAGATAGGAAAAGGGCTTAATAACAATGTGTTAAGCTTCACAAAAACAAAACTAATTAAAAATGCTAGAACTGACCCTGTGCATGGCCAGTGGCTTAGACAAAGTGCCTTAGACACCCATTCACTCCACACATGGAAAACCAGCATGTCAGGAAGAAGGGTTCTCCCTGACATCTGATTTTCTACATGCAGCACCTTTTTGTACAGAAGGAAATGCAAGGTATGACAGCCCAGACAAAGATCTCCTTGCTCTGAGAGAGCAAGGCCTAAAAAAGAGGCTATGAAAAGAACATTCCAACCAGGCCAAACATCCTAATTTCTAGATTTCAAAAGAAAACCTGTGCACAGCAAAAGAGAGGGAGAACAGAAGAGAGAGATCCAGCAGCCAACCATTTTGGGATGAGAATGCATCTCTAAAGGACGTCTGCTGTGCTCTAACAATCCACCCTCCTGATCGGTAACTCTCCTTTTGTCCCAGAATAACCTTGGCTCCCCCTCCCCTTCAGCGCAGAATCATGTTGACTCCCTAAATACTGACGGCCTCAGCCCCAGCCCAGCCACTACGGAGCGGGAAGGTTGGCTGCCAGTTTGCAGACATGAAAGGGTGCAATTCGTACTCTACACACATTACAGTAAGGAGGCCCCTCCTACGTCCTGTCTCATCCGTCTGTCTGCCCTCTTAATTACTGGGCTGGGAGGGGCCAAGGTTTTAAAAAGGATTTCCCTTCATGACTAAAAGTCAGTGACTTTAGGTGGTAAGTTCCCAGCTCAGACTCTTGGCAGCTGGAGACAGGCTCGGCACTCTGCTCCCGCTCTCGGCTTCTTGCCCTTCCTTCCTTTCTGTCTGTCTGTCTGTCTTTCTTTCTCTTTCCCTCCCTCCCGTTCTCTCTCTCTCTTTCAAGGTGGAATTATACAGCAAGAGACCTGTGGGCTGGAACCTCTTTACAAGGAACATACTGATTGCTAGGTAAGTGATAACTTTTTGCGGTTTTGTCTGGCTGGTTGGCTGCTGTCTCAATATCTCTGTGTGTATTGTGTGCAGTCTAGAAGTTATTCCCCATGGCGGCAAAATGTACTCAGATGGTGTTTGGTTTCATATCGAGGGGGCTTTGAGTCATAAATCACTCACTTTCGCTAACAACTGTAATCAGAAGGCAGCTTGAGGGGCGTCTGGAAGAATTCGCATAGCGGGGGCCACATGCAGGACTTGCTGGTGCTGGGAAGCCTGTCGCGATCAGGCGGCCTTCCTCCGGCCGGGGGTTGCTGCTGCACGATCCACACTTGCCTCTCGCCCCTGCCCCCTGTGAAGCTTCACTTGGGAGAAGAAGCATCAGCGCGGATTCAACCCGTTCCTTGATTGCGGGATCCTAACAGAAGCCCACGCAGGTTTAGCCTTGCACCAGAAGAAGGAATTTAGCAAGTGCTGCTACTTTTGTATAATGCGCGCACATAGACTGGTTTAACCCTGCAGTGCCAGTTGCAATAGCTGATGTGGAAAGAGGGCACCTGCCCAGGCTTCTCCGCAGGCCTTCCTGCCAGTACCAAGTGTGCACTGGCCTTCATGAGGATGAGGTGCCCTCCAGCACAGGCAGAAGAGAAGAGGTAGCTCTACAGAGGATTCTGCTTTGTGGAGACCAGCAGTCCAATTTTCCTTCAAACTGGAGTGTCCAGACTGGGGCTGGTTGGTTGTTGATGCTGCTGATAGAGGTGTTTTTCTAACACAGTTTGAGGGCACGACTCTTTTCCTGGAGTATATTAGTACTTAGCCAGGCATGGTACTTTTCCTAATGATAAACCAACTTCTCTGGCGTCTGTGCATGATGGGATCTGGGAGCAAGAGGAATCAGTATGTTGTAAAAGCTGCAGCTGAGTTGAAATGTGCCTGGGCCAGAAAAGGGCTTGGCAATGCTTGCCCTCAAGGGGCAGGGCCTAGGTAAAGAATCCAGTCTTCTGAGAGAATCTGGCAAACGAAGATTTTCTACACATGTGCGCGCGCACACAAAGAGACATAAGTTTGGCTGGGAATGTTGAGTGGCTTCCCCCTCTGTTGAGTCTCCTTTGAGGTTGTGTAACTGCCCACAGCTAAGTTATATAAGGACAATTGGAACATGATGAGACATCAGTTTTTGGGTGGGGGCACTTCCAGAGGAATGGTACCCTCAAAATGGCACCAGCCACACTCCGCCGGGCTCCCGCCCATTGGGAGAATGATTCATTCTTTCCTTGTAGATTCACTTCTGTTTTTTGTGTGAAATCGCTTCTGCTGGGAACGATGGTTCTTTGCACATTTCAGCGCCACTCCCTCTCATATTTTCCATTCTTGAAGCCCAGACATGCTCATTGATAGTGGACCTGTGGCATTGTGGGCCTGCCCAGGAGTTGTCATGGGCATTTCACAGAATAGCAAGCTATACTTCTAAGCCTTTTCTGCTCACTTTTCATCTAGAAAGGGTCCCATAGGACCCTTACAAATGCTCACCATTTGGGTCAGCCTGAGATATTTTGGTGAGTGTGTGTGAGTGGGTGTGGGGGGGATCCAAACCGCACCCACAAACCATGAGGTATTCTGAGGTTTTTTTCTGCACAAGCTCAGCGGTAAGGGCATGCACAGGAAAATATGCCCTGTTGGTTGCCGGATAGGCTAGATCTCTGCCACCTTTGCAGCCGCCGCCCCCCCGCCAACCTTGCTTTACTTTATAGCAAGGTTGTCTCTGTTCACTATAATGTTCGGTGATACTTTCTTCTGAGCTCTAGGCCAAAGCCAACATGATGCAGGAGATCCATGATCAAGGCTCCCAAGAAGTTTTTTTAAGCTGCCATAGACCCATCCCATCGGCTTGGGGCAGCTGCACTGGGGGAGGGAGTATTTAACCCTTTTTCCTCTGGGCCATTTTCTCCCTAAACCTGCTATTGGTCTTCCATGTATGTGAGAGAGAGAAAGAGAGAGGGAGAGCTGTGAATAACATTTAAGTTTTAAAAAGATGTTGGGTGACTCAATTATGGCTCGGCCCGAGGAGTCATATCTGCTTTGACCTGAAGCCACTTGAGGATAATTTCTGCTCTTCTGCAAATGCTTACTTCTTACCATGAATTTGTACTCCTAGAGAGTCTAGCCTTGATTTCATACTGTGTCCCCACAGTCATGTTTCTTTTAAATAACTGGAAATGAAGAAAATCAAGGATTCCTGTCCTGTCCTGGCGGGGAATTACATAGATGAAACCACACAGCTTAGTCATGATCAAGGCCAAAAGCACCCCAAGTTGGGATGGGAGAGTATATTTCTTTACAGATTTTAATGATGGGAACTCCTACCTTGAGGTTCACCTTCACCTGATCTCTCCCACCAGTCTTTATATTTCTCAAATACTGCAACACTGTAGGAGGGCCAAAACTTGTCACATCTTGGTGGATGTTTCCTCACATTTTTTGGCTCACTGTGGATTTATTAACAGACAAGATGGGAAGGCACTTCTTACATGAGGGGCACTCTTTGCCATGTGGCTTGGAAAAGTCTCTTCTCTAAATCATATCACCAGAGCCAGCCCTACCATTGGCTAGAGTAAAATGGGTCACCTCAGGAGGGCAGGGTGGACGGGCAGTGGTGACAGCTGTGTAGCCACTTGCTTTGGTTGGAAGGCAGAGCTGTCCCAGCACCCACTAAGCTTCAGCAGTACTGAAAGAGGCTCCTGTGGCACCAGTGTCAAAGTAAGGCTGCAATGACCATCTGATTTCTGAAGACTGCAAGGGTGCCATCTTGTCCTCTTCCTTTGGCAGCAAACAATTTGCTGCTGGCCCTACATGGTACCTCATAAAAAGAGAAAAGAAGGAGCAATAAATGGCACCTGGCCTGGATTCTGGCTAGTTATCATGCTTGCCCTTTCTCTGCCACCAAAAAAGACTTCTCCTCCTCTGTACTTATGTTTGCAGTGAATACTCGGATGCTTGCCATAGTTAAGACCAGAAGTGTGGCCAGGAGATGTCTGTTTCAAAGTAGTCGTGGGGGGGGGGGGGGGACACACACCAGGAACCTGCCACTACCCCAAGTTCACCCCATAATATGAAATTCATAACCTTTATAATTAAATCCCTAAAATTGCAAGGCACTGTATGCACTTCAGACATGGAAGTTTCCTACTTACATTTTAAAACCAAGCAGCAGTGAAACACGGCTGTAATGCTGGCCCAACTGCGTCAGACATGATAGCTGCCTAAGTTGTGAAAGGGCGTCTCTTCAAAGTTTTAGGGCTGAGATACAAAGCAGGGCTGCAAGTTTTGGCCAGGATAATTGGTTTCTTAGTCAGCCCAAGCTTTAGTTTTAAATTGACAAAGGCCAACTTAAATTACCAACAGCATATTTTAATCAGTGGCTTCTTAGCAAATATGTTTATTTCCCACTCCACCCCTGCTTTTTCTTCTTCAAAATTTTTACTCACACAAATTAATACAATAAACTGTACAAATAATTAGGTGAAGCTGGGAATAAATCTATTTCATTGCACAAACTAATAGTATGATAACTAGATTTAAAATAGCTTCATTCCTGAAATAAAGTTATTCAGAACATTTCTAAACAGTCATGTTTTTGGTGCTGTTCTCTTGGATTGTACACAGGAAATGGAAATCTTCGGAATACTTTTTACCTAAAAAAAATAATGTTGTGAAGCAGCCAATATTGTCTTCGCTATCCCACAAGGAAGTGATGGGGCAACGCACAGAGATGTTCAGAATGTGCACATTGATTTGCGTTAGCTGGATAGAAAAGGTGGTTGGTGAGAGTTGCACGGGAGTAGCTGGGAGCGAAGCTGATACGTGGTTCCGTTGCACCACACGGTTTCTGTTCTTGAGAATGCCATTTTCGTGTCCTTGCTTGCGAACTGCAAAATGTTGAAACAGGCATGTGCCTAGAGAACCCCAGGCCTGGACTGGCATATTGGGTGGGGGGGAGGGCAGGTTACTTGGTACCAGACACTGTTTGGCTGTCTCCATTTCAACCTGTTTTGGATCTCTCGGAGCAACATAATAGAGAGTTTCTGGTCATGGGAATTTCTGCACCAATATGTACCTTCTTTCTGCCCTTCTTGGCTTCCCGGAGTAGTCCTTGTCCCGTTGTGGGCTGGGAGGGCTTCACAAGATAAGCTGCTCACTTATGTTTGCTTTGGAAACTTGGGTGTTACCTCGAGATATCACAGTGACTGCTATTGACAGAATATATGTTGATAAATTACCATTCATTGCATAGGCCTGGGTGAGGTGATTTACCTGCACTCACGTGCAATTCTTCCTCTACTCCAACCCTCCCCCAGCAAACTTCCTCTGTACACCTTTATGCAAAAAACTGCTTTATGACATGGCTGCTTGATTTTATTTAGAACCAGAGTTCCCTGCTGCTGTTACCAGCCTCTGCTTTAGCGTGAAGGGGACAAAGGAACCCACGCACAGAACTCTGGATCATATTTCAAAGCTGATCCAGTAGGCAGACAGAGCTGGCACTTTTAACACGCCATGCTCATTTATGTAGTTTTGCATTGCTGAAGTCCCTGCAGATTGGTTGGAGAAGTGAAGGAAAGCCGGCGCTGGTGAAAAAAAGGGGATGTAGCTGTGGACGGCTGTGGAACCATGTCGAAGCCCTTGTTCTAGAAGATTCTGAAGGATCACTCAGCGCCCGTTGTAGGTGGCAGCGATGTGCCGCCACAAAGACAGACGCTCAGCTTATTGAGAACTCACAGATCTTCAAGCGAGTTCTGGGAACTTTGTGATGCTGGGATGAGGTAGCCTTCCGATAAGGCAGGGGTCCTCAAACTTTCAGTAGGGGGCCAGTTGAAAGGCGGAGGCTACACATGCAGGCCAGTGAGGCGTCGTCGGGTGAGTGCGCGGTGGCAACTCACTCGCTTAGAGATCTCCCAGAGAGTTCAAAACTATCTCCGAGCAAGCAAGCCACCGGCAAGCGTGTGTGTGTGGGGGAGGCAGGCGGCAGCGGCTTGCTCACTTGGAGATGGTTTTGCACTCGCTGGGAGATCTCCCAATGAGTCCAAAACCTTCTCCGAGTGAGCAAGCACCACCTCCCACGCGCAGTGAGTGCGCGCGGGTGGCGGCGCGGGCCGGATGAAAGGGCATGACGGGCCAGATCCATCCCACAGGCCGTAGTTTGAGGACCCATGCTATAAGGTATCCTGAGTTGGCAGAATTTGGGCTGCTGTTAAAGGGCAGATGGTAGAAATTTAATCAGTGGGAGATAAACCACTCTGATTGAAATAAACAGGAATTACAAAAAAGAGAACTGCAGTTATTCCAATGGGGCTTGTGAAGGAAAACTCTACCATGTTTTACACACGTGTCCATTATCGGGCAGGGGTTGCCATACGGATTTTCTTTCTCAGGCACCAAAATGCATTGGGCCAGCCCAGCCTTTCATGCATATGGGAACAAGGCCTAGTAGTCAATATAGAGGCCTGGGTGTGGCAGAGCTGGTATTTTCCACTGACTTTGGCATTCAGCAAGAGCTTAGATGAATCACCAACGCCCTGCTTGGGATGGCTTTCTTTCCCTAGTTAATTCCTGTTTTGCATAATGGCGTTGAGTGGGTTGTTGTACAAAATGCTGTTGATGCACACTTGCCCATTTCATATTTTCAGCCTCTTTATTGCATGGCAGACAAAACTAGCAGAACCACACTAAAGCCATGCTCAGGTTTCGGGCAGTAACAGGTACTGGATTCCTTGTTGAATGCAGAGCCCTCTATAGTCCCTCTCTCATACCGGAGGCCAAGCTGTGCCTCACCCTCCTCTTTATTTAAAAAAAAAAATCTTGGACAAAAATTCATACACATTTTTGTGAAGTAGTGCACATTTTGGAAGATAAGAGAATTTCACTCATGTATAGATTCAAAAGTGCAACATCAGGTAATGTGAACTGAATGAATTTCATCCCTATCCCTATCCCATCTCAAGTCTTAACTCCCAAGTCATTTTATTAACTATTCCTCAGCAAAACCCTTCTCTTTTGCACAAAGCAAAAGCTGTGTGCACTCCGTATTCAGCCAAAATGCAGACATCTTTATGAAATCTTCAGATATAGGGTAAACGGGAAGAATGGAACAAATACCATCTTTGTGTTGAGCTCTTTGTCTTTGCTTCATGCTGTATGTTGCTGCTGGCTTTGATGTGTCGGGCTGCAACATGGCTGCCGCCATCTTAGCCAAGAAAGGGAAACACAAACTAGCAAAGCTGTTGAGCTCCAAAGGCCGCAATGTCCTTTTGGCCTAGACAGGAGTTGAAACGAATGCACTTATTTTTTTTATCTGACACAGAAGACAAGCCCGGAGAGAGTGTTAGTCTCACTGTTTTACAAGGATTTGTAGCTTTCTCATTCATTCTTAGCATCTGCTAGTTACTGAAGCATGTCAGTTTTCACTCTCTCCTCACCTCTCTTCATGGCAGCCAGGCTGTGAAAAGCACGGCAAAGTCCCAGGTGCCCCAGACTAGCTCCAGGAGAGTTTGGGTCTTTGGTAAAGACTGGGCCAATGTGGGTGCATGCAAATAGCTTTGGAAAATCCAGAGAGCCATTTTAGAGGTCCTGAGCTGTGTAGACTGCCCAGATGAACTTTTCCCCCCTCAGCTCATGCAGTTGTCTGGGACTTGGTGGGAAGGCTTTTCTTACTTAGGAACGGAGCACATGCTTTTCACACAGAAGGTTCCCCCAGATTTGACCCTAAGCACCTCCACTTAAAAGGATCAGTGACAGTGAGGCTGGGAAAGGATTGTAGAGACTGGTCAACAGGAATGGGGTCGCATGGAGCACTGTTATTTGTTCATGTGCTCAGGGTCACCCCTGAGCGTGCTGTGCAGGCCACCTCAGGGAGTAGCAAAATTAGTTACCTCTTCCGGTTATCTCAAGGGCCCAACTTTAGCAAACTGTAGGCTGAATATTTGTGTTTGTTTCACAGGGATTGTGCCTAATTCCTCTCCACCTGCTGCCTCCTTCCTGGTTTGTTACTTTGCATTTTGCTCTAGGTGCTTCCAGATGAGGTTTTTAATGTTCAGTGACTAGGGATGTTAGAAAAATCCACAATGGATTCAAATGAATTTGAATTTCAAAGACTCTGACCTGTGGATTCCACAGCAGGCAAACCTTCCCAGAGTTGCATGTATCATGCAGATTTGTGGACCACTCTGTGTAATTTTATTCATAGAAATATACAAGAATAAAATACACTGACCAAAAATGCCTATTCCTCCATGTAGCCTAAAGTGAAAATGTAAACATTTTGGGAGGATTTGTGTATATTGAGGGGATTTACGAACTTTTTGGAGCACAAATTTACTCAACTATGAATTTGTCTTAATTTGCAGAAATGCGTTTGAGCAAATTCTGATTCTCTCAATGGGGAGACAACAGAACAAAAGGCTACTGCCATTCTGTAAAATGCAGACAGAATGGATTTTACAACAACTGTACGCCCCTAGCAATTTCCCCATCTCATTCTTTGAATTTCCAGGCTGACCAGATGCGGTTCTCTCCTATTTGTAAACGCCTGTGTTTTCCTGCCACTTCTTCTGGGTTTTTCTTAGGGTAGAAAATACGTTAAGGAGAAAAAAGAGAGAATAGCTACACAGTGCTCTCTGTTTGGTAGCAACAAGAGCCCTCCATTTGGAAGACTTTGTATCTAAAAGTTGCCTTATTCTTACTTTTATTCCACTCAGCTTCAGGGTTCTTTCAAGACTTAGGACAGCAGAGTGGTTTCCCAAAAAGTTTCCAGCCTTCTTCACTTGACCAAGGAGCTAGTTTGTCTTCCTTTCCTCATTGTGAAAGAAAACCTAAAGAGCACTGAAGTTTTAAGATAAAATTTTGTTAAACTGGTAAGACAGATTTGCAAGGCTTCCTTACAAATTTCTGTCTGCCTTCATTTCAGTCATGGGACCACTCGCTCTGTCCCAGTTGTGAAGAAGAGTCTGAAAATGTAAAGGCTGGAAGGCAACATTTTGAAGAAGAGTAAAGAAAATATAAAACTAAACCCTTTTTATCTGGTTCAGCAGTATATGAAAGATGGAGTATGGGCACTTGGGAAACTCCTTGATGTGTATTTTAACCAGAGCACTTTTAATTCCTGCCATTTTAGCAGCTGTGCTTTAGGAGCCACACCTAAAATGGTGTGTCTTCCATTGCGACTGCAACTGTTTGTTTGTCCGAATGATTCAAGGCAGGGCTTGGATTTGGCTGAATGTGCGAGTACAAACCCATGTGTCAGATTTGCCCCTTTGAGAGAAGCAGGAGGCCCATACATGGGAGTGTAGTTTTGTGGTGAAGACACACAAGTTATTTATTTATTTATTTATTGACTGTTTCTGTATATTGTTCACCGCTAGCAAAGCTCTCAGAACGGGTTACATCAACACAAATAATATAACAATGCAGAATTTAAAAGGCATACAGTTGTGCAGCAGATAATCACAACAATATCTAACAATAAGATAAAATCAATTAAAAAAAAATCCATTCATGAAGGCCCTTCCGCTCGTGCTTGCTCACATCTTATACCCGCTCCTATGCCACAGTGCCCACAGGAAATGTGATGCGTTCTTACTATAATCAAACTAAATAAATGAACAACAAATGGCAATAGATCAATCAATTAAAAACCCAATAAGAAAATCAATACAAATGTAATTCTGATAATTAAAAATTAGAATTACTAATTTGAAATTACTCCACAGTGTTCATGGGGCAGAAATATAAATATGGAATAACATAATACCTATTAAAATAGAAGCATTCCTTGGGCAGTGTGTGATAGACAGGTCTTGTGAACGCTCCAGTATGATGGCTGTGACTCTGTGTAGCTTAGAAAACTTGTGAGTGAAGGTTGGGCGAGGAGAAAAGAAATCTGAGATCCATTTCAACATGTGCCAGAGTCTGTCTAAGCATTCTCATGATGTAATATCATGATAGAAAAATTAATCTCCTGAAGAACCATTGTTCAAATGATAGTCTTAGAGAAACGTGTATGGGAGAAGAAAAGAAATAAGAAAATATATTTTGGCATATGTTAAAACAAGCCGCACTGAAATTAAACTGGAAAAGAGACCAAAATGGTGATTTGCTGTTTAGAAATGTCTTCTAAAAATGGATTTCATGGAAGGTTTGCTGCAGATTAATAAACACATTTCCCAAAAATGTAGACTTTGCATTAAGGTGAAGCTTCCAGAGCTTTGGTGATTTAAAATGACATAGAGCTTATTAACAACTTTTAACCTGTTTAGCCACTCAGTGCAGGGGCACAGCTTAAATAGCCTGTTTGAAACATCATGTCAGATGAACAGACGTCATATTAAGACATCTTTTAATTTTTTGTTCTAACTTTCAACAAAACAATAAAAACAACAAAGGGAAAAGAAAGAAGATAGCTACGTACATTTAAATATCTCTGTTTCAGTCGATACACGTGAACATATATATAGGTATACACACATGCACACATATGAAAATACAACTTTTCTATAGAAGTTTTTCTATAACCTTCAATAAAGGCAGACCCCATATCAATATATGTATCCATTTGCATCCGTATATCAATTGTTCAAATGTTGAAAGTGTTGTTAGGTCCTCAATCAATTGACACGAGCATTTCTTCTTCCAAACTTGTTATTACTCTTTTGGCTGTCAAAAGATGCAGAGTATCTGTTTATGTTGACCATATGTTAACTTCCAGAAAGCAAGTAGATAATTTAAGAGGACATGTGCACAGCAAATATTAAAGAGTGTCCCAGCATGAAGTTTGTCAATTATTTAATGTCTTTCCAAAGAGATGCAACTGCTGGACATTTATTTACATTACTTTATACTCTACCCTTTTTTTCCTTTCAAGGCAGCTTACTTAGTTCTTCTCTCTGTTTCATCCTCACAACAAACCTGTGAGGTAGCTTGGCTGAGAGTCTGTGAGTGGCCCAAAGGCTGAATGGGGACTAGAACCCAGATTGCCTGATACCCAAGCCCATACTCTTAACCACTACACCAAAACATATGATTAAACAAAGAATTCGCTGTGCTACACCTCCAACAGTTAGCTTGCTTAAACAAAGCCTAATTTAAAAGTTGTCCAGTAGACACAGGACAGGAGATTTTGCTTACCGAGATGTAACCTAATTTCTACTGATGCTTATTTCAGTCCTGCTTAAGACCCTGTATTTATAAAAATGGATTGTGGCTTGATCTATATGATCAGCCTCTCTATGTCCTTGTGGAGTAGCAAAGGGACTCTGAAGTTGTGCAACAGAGATCCTAACAAAAGTTGCAATTGCAAGTGTTGCCATTCACTGATAATATTCAAATCATATTTGGAATGCAAAGTGGAAAATGACAGACTCGCCATCAACACCCACAAATCGATCTAAGATAAAAAAACAAACAAACAAACAAGAACTTATCCATTCAAGTCCACCGCAAAAAACATTTTCTTCCTATTTTCCAAATCTGGATTTAAATGAAGGCACTTTAAACGTTGATCAGGTTTCTTCTCGGCAGTCAAATGTCTGAAGTGGCAGTAGCCGCAATAGCTGAGCATGCATCTGCTCCATTCACATGTAAGTTGAATCAGGTTACAGGGGTAGCATTGAAGCAAGAGTGCATGGGATTTAATGATGAGGAGTTTACTCCATGCCACGCATGTCTCTTGGTGCAACAGTCAGTGCTTATGTCTTCTTTCCTGTAGTAGGCCCAGTTAAGGAAAAAATGGAAGGGACCCAGCTGCACTTGGGGACGGAAAATGACTGCAGTGGTGATGCGCAGTGAAGCTTCAGGATTCTGACTTGAGTGCTCATTTTCATACGTGCCACAGGCATCGGCTCTGGTGCCATATCCTTGGGCAGAAGTCACAGCTTCATCCTATTGCTGTACATTTGCACCCCTCCCATTTGTGCAGAACTAGCAGCAGAACTACCAGTGGGTTGCACCTCTGGAGGCAAAATCCTTTTCCTACCGTCTTCCCTGCAGCTTCATAGAATCAGAAGTTCAAAGGCTATCTAGTCCAATCCACTGCTGGTGCAGGAAATTTGCTCCTACAGCACCCCTGACAGGAGACTATCCAACCTCTTCTTGGGAACCTCCAGCAAAGGAAAGTCCACTACCATCTGTTCTACTCCATCAGCCATGTTACAGCACTTCAAGTGTCTGAAAATTGTGTTGCGTGACTGTCCCTTTTCCAAGCTAGACATACCCAACTCTGCTCCTTCTAGAATTCTTGGTCTCAAGGCTTCTCTTGGACACATTTGTTTGCCAGTATCCTCCACAAATTGCAGCACTCAAGAAGGGTAGAGCATTCCAGCGTAGGTGTGAGCAAGGCAGAATAGAGTGGCACCATCACTTCTCGCTGTCCTTCTGCTGATGCATCCTAGGCTTCCAGAGGGCTATCAAAAACTGGGTGCAGCGTGTATTATTCTGAAACCTCTGGAACTGGGTGTAAGATCGACACATCAGATCCTCACTTTCTGCTCTCTAGTCTTGTATATTTTTGTACATAGCTTTGCTTTAAAAATGTATTTGTATTGAAAAGCAATTAAGAAATGCATTTGAAACACCTTGGAATGTTCCATGCAACAATAATTCTGTCCCACAATCCACATGATCAGATTAAGGTGGCAGGTCACGTGGTCCGGGCAGATGGCATGTTGCAGGCTACTTGCAGGGCTACGGGTTGGGCCCACTCAGCCCTTGGAGTGTGAGCAGCAGGGAGCATAGGATGCTGGTCCCAGGGAAACGGTGTCAAGGGAAACGTGACAGATCTTGTTGGAGGCTTTGGCAGGACTAACCAGAGGGCAGACTTTGGGCAGAATGGCCAGTTCAGCAGTAGCCCTGTTGGGGCAAGCGAGGCAATCTGTTAACCATGTGTTTGCATTTGACTGGCGCTGTTTTCCAGAAAAAAACAAAGAGAGGGCTGATCATGACTGAGCTGCAGCATGCACTGAGAGATGTTAAGCCTTTCCTCCTGCACCTGTTTCCCCTGAAGTTGCTATTTCCTCAGGGATGAAACTATCACTTCCACCCTGAAATGGCAGCGTTGGGGAAAACTGTTCACTGGGACCATGGCAGCAGGGGAAATGAATAAGGAACCTGCCCTCCCTCGATGCTGTAGTTCCAGCCCTGATTCCTCCATCACATACAAAATAAAACAGACAGGTTCCATGGAATAATGCAGTTTGTGCAGTAACCCCATCACTTAAAGCCAATATGAAATTGTCGTGCGGGGGGCAAGAAAGCCAATGAATGCCGACAGTTGGAAAGACAGGCAGAATTTGGCTTGGATAGACCAGGGATAAATCTGAAAGCATCCATAGCTAGGCCAATCCAGAGAGAGAGAGAGAGAGAGAGAGAGAGAGAGAGAGAGAGAGAGAGAGAGAGAGAGAGAGAGAGAGCGCGCGCGCGCGCGCGCATGTGTAAATGGGCTGCTTTGATAGAAACAAATTCAGCTATTTTATCCCTCTCCATGTAGCTCTACCTGGCTTACCAGCAGGGGAAACTGAAAAGGAAACAGGAGACCCCCAACTCTGGCCCCAGTTATTTGGATTAACACCTATTTGTTCTGAACCTTGGGATTTCCTCAGTGTACATCCAACAACTGAATTGTTTATGCTTAAAACCAACCAATTTTGAAAAGAGCTTTATTGTACAAATGGTGTTGCAGGCTAAACTCTCGTATTAACTGTGAGACTTTGGTGACTGTGGTTTTTGTGTGTGCAATCTTGTGGATTGGTTTAAGCCTTAAACTTGTTCAGAAGACTGAGTGTAACCCTGTGCTTCTAGGATGTGTTTATTCTTCTTGAAGGTGATGGCAGCCAGAGAGCGGTTAGTGCCACGTTAAGCACTTCGACAGTGAACACTGTCAGAGGGATGAGGCAGAGTAGAGCAGTGTCTGAATTGTGTGAACTATTAACAGCACAATTTGTCGTTGAAATCTGGGCTATCCTGAACCCAGGCAAGGTAGCAGTCTGTGATGAGCAACCCATAGTTCACAGCCCAACAGACTCTGGCTTTTCTTCATGGGCTGCCCGAGGTGAAGCTTGTTAATGCAGCTGGGACCTGGAGGAGCGGCCTCAGTGGGCTGCTGGGGAAAGGAAGTGTCCCTGCAGGGCTTCAGCAAAGCAGCAGCACCTCAGAGAGCCCTCCAGTGCTTTCCTGCCTCCTCCAGTCACTGTTTTTCTCTCCTTCCCAGAACTTGGGAGCAAGGCAGTGCTGCTTCCCCCCCCTCCCCCGTTTCCTTGCCCCTTGGGAAAAAAAACATAGGTTTGTGGTGTCTTTAAGTCTTCCCAGTTACCTCCTTTGTCCTTCTGCTCTAGAATCAGCAAGTTGAACTGCATGTCTACTCAGAAGTAAATCAGATTATCTTCAATGGCCTTATTGATAAGTAAATCACATTGACGTCAATGGAGCTAGCGCATGGGAAAACTCACAGGGGAGAGGACTGAGCTGGTTGCTTTTCGGTGGAGGGGAAGGGGAGTGCTGGTCCCACTAGCTTCAGCCATTGGGGTTGGGAGGCAGGAGCAACCAGCAGCACCCTTCTCTTTCTTCAGCAGGAGGACCTTTTAAAACTTCTTTTTAAAGATTTTAAAGAAGGAAAAGGACCTCCTTTTCCATTTAAAAAAATCTCACTGTTGCTCTTTCAAATAGCTAATTGACCCCCCCCCCCCAAAAAAACCCCCCCAACAAAAATCAGGGAACCATAGAGGGCCATTTCCCTGTGTGCATCCCCTTTCCAGCTCCCCCGGGGGAACTAAAATGGGGAAAGTGAACAGAATGGAAAGGTACACACAGACAGGAGTTGCAGAGATATGGAAAACTGAAGCTTCACATACTGATCGCAAGCTGCTGGTCACAGATGTATGCATTTCTGAGTATTTGTGAGAAAATTGTAGAGTAAAATGCATGCACATCACTGAAAACAATCCGTGCAGGATGCTTCACAGACCATTTAAAACTGTGGAACTGCCATGTGTTGCTCCTTCTCCTTTTCCATATGTTGTCTATGGGTGGTTCTAGACAAGTGGGTTTTATTTAACATATTCTCACCCTGTCTCATTTTCAGAATGTAAATGTCCATTTTCAGTCCAGGAGGCGTCTGAACTTTATTGTCTTCCTTTCTTAACCCTCCTGTGTTTTCCCACTGCTTGCCCCGCTCCCTTAAACCCCTTTAAGAAGAAAAGAAAAAATTAACTGCACAACACCTCCTGCTCTTAGCACTAGGACTCCTTTGAAATAATTGTGCGTGACGCAGTTGTCCACTCACTGCCATCCTGTTTCCCCCCCTCGTTCTTCAATCTTTTCCCATCTTGAGAATGAGAAGTGCAACTTTTCCTTATAAACAGTGAAGACTGGAATCTCCACCCTTGCGAGGACATATAGAGCCATTCTTCCATCCTTTTACAGCCCTGAGTTTTGATCCATCAGAAAAGCAAACCTAAGACAACTCAGCATGCACACCTTATAACCTTGCTGCTGTGTGCCATTTTCTGGCTCCATTTTTGTTCTTTAATTATAGTAACTTGTTTTCTGCATAGATTTTGTTCAATGAAAGCAAGGTATAATGCTATAAAGACATAATATCATAATATTATTTTTAAAAATTAATTAAATTTAATTATTTTAATTAAAATATTAATTTTAAAATTAATATTAGTCTTTCCAAGTCATACCAATATTAGTCATACCAAGTCATACCAAAATGGAGCTGACCAGAAAGTTTTAAAAAATCATTTTTAAAAAGTTACAAGTATTGAATTATTGTCATTATTATATTACAGAAATATAAAACTGGAATTATAACATTATGATATTATAGTTCTATGCTTCAATTTTATGGGTGGTGTAGGGAAAGAAGGTATTGTGCCATAACCCCACAATGCTACAGCATTAATTTTTGTCTTTTGGTGTTGGACTGCTATACAATATAATATGCAATTACAGTAATGATACTTTTAAATACTTTAAAACTCTTCCAAGTCACTGTCATTTTGGCAATGTTCAGAAATAATTTTCGCTATATTACAGTGTTATGGTACCAGAGCACTAAGCCTCCTTCTCACTTAAAAATAAAATCTGGATTCCAATGTGTTCAAACAATCCTTTTATCAAGTCCAGCTGCCTTAATGATCGATTCTCACAGAGCTATGGAAAAAGTGCCTAATGGCTCGTAGGCGTATTCCCAGCATTACAATGGTAATGATTGCAAAATATTCTTTTAATGCATGTTGTAGATGTGATTAGTGACCCAAACATGTGCTCTAGCAAGTGAGGATCAGTCACTAAGTCCTCCAGCACCAGATGGAAGCTCTCTCAGTCATAGTTTTCCACAAGGAATCAAGTTCAGGCAGGCCTTGGAAATGTTGGTGCCTGCTGTGGACCATAGTAAAGTGGAACCTCATAGATGCACACACACGCACAAATAATCCCTGCTAATTAATATGGACCACAATCCACTACTGTGTTCTTGTGCAGTTCAGGCATGTGCATACAAGGGAGACCTCCCTGATGCTTTGTATGAATTGGTGGGAGGGGGGTGGCCATTTTTATTTCTCTCACAGGCATCAAAATGTCTCGGGCCAGCCCTAGACAAGTCACAACATATCTTACCAACACACTTCCTTTATGTCCTTACTTTGTTTCCAGTTCTGCAGAAACTGTTGTTCCCTTCAAGTTACAGCTCCACAAGCCTAATTCCCTGCTCCATCTTGCCCTTGATCTCAGTCCTGTTTTAGCATAATGCCATAACCCCCTTTCCCATATATAGTTATAATACAAAACTGCTATTGTGTGCTAGACAGCCCAGGGCAGGCGTGGGAAGCGGAGAGCCAGCTGGATCCACTGGCAGTGAGCAGAGCGTGCGATGCTTAGAAGCCCCAGAGCAGACTGCTTTGAACCCTGCCCAGTCTGACGTGGGTGTAGCTGCCTGGGGGAGCAGAGCCATGGAGGGAAGGCCCCGGCCTGCTGTGCACTGTGGCGCTTGTGCCTGCCCCTTTCAACTATCTCCTTTCCTGGGCCCGTTTCTTTCCCTTGCACTTCCTTCCAGGGATGTTGCTCTGAGGTCCCTTCTAAAACTCCAGATCTGTAGTGCCACAAGGCAACATTGCCAGACGGGGCAGACTTCAGTGGGTGACTTCGTGATTGCAGCTTCCCTCACTCAGCTTGTGTGGCCATGCTGGCGCTACTTGTTGGAGCATCCAAGAAAATCAGTTAAGGTTTGGGCTCAGACAACACAATATCCCATGCTCAAGGGTTGACTGTGGGCTGTTGTTAAAACATGGGTTATTGTCCATACCCAGCTGCTTACCACAGACAACCCATGAAGAGAATCTATGGTTTGCTGTTGGGTTGTGCACTGAGGGTAGTTTATGGTTAACGTTTGGTTAGTCCTTAAATTACCAACCATAGAAAGGTCAGTGTTACATCCAAATCAGGACTCTGGCTTGTCTTTCCTTTAACAAGTCAGAGTTTGAAGCCAGGGTTTGTAATTGGGTTCCTTATCAGGGCTTAGTATGAGGTGGGGGGTGAAAAGACAGGGACTAGGTTCAGGTATGAACACTAAGCTTTCCATGGCTGGTAAGTTCATGGTTACTGCAGCTGTTCTTAGAAAGCCAAGAAGGAGTTGGACAGTGTGCACCATACTTGTGCATGAGGAAAAACTTGGACATTCTGACATGTTGTTTTGTGTGCTTTGATATTGTGGCAACTACCATTGCATTTACCTGGAGACACACTATGATACCCAGTGTAGTTTCAACAAAGTGTGTGAGGATCAAAGAAGGAAGGAGGAGATAATCGGACAACAGAATAGCAAAACCTACCAAGGCCAAGAAAAGTTCTGTACAGATTCTGGAAGAGAAAGAAGCTGTTGTGGCAGGTACACAGGAGGTGGGAAGCAGCATGATAGAAACAAAAGAAGGGGGATAAAATGGGTGGGTGAGCACTCGGCAAAGCCCAGACGCCAAGTTTCTTTCAGTATCAGCACTCAGACAGACACACATGATCCTGCGGGGCTCTCACTCATTTTCATGACGCTGCACTGGAGGATTTTTTGGTGGATTGTCCCCTTACATCAACTTTTTCCATCTCCTACTCTGCAAGTGTGCTGGCAGGCAGAAAGGCGAGGGGGGGAAGAGTGAGAAAAAGAGGGAATGCAAAGAGAAGAAAATGGGAGGGGCGAGAGGCAAAGTGGCAGCGCCACTTTGGCCTGGCCACGGCTGGCATGCAGCTCCTGGCAGATTCCCCCCAGTGGAATGCAGCCCTCGACAGGAAGGGGCTCCCCACCCTGACAGAACCAGCTGCTTCCGTGTCAGCCTGTGCTTACCCTGGCCACAGGGGCAGCGATGTAAGAACTCACTGCTCACTCACCCTCAAGATTTCCTTCACTCAGCATAGCTCAGTGTGGCAGCTGCTTACATGGAAACAGCAACCAAGTTGCTGAAGGAGAGTAAGAATAGGCCCTTGCAGATGATCTGGAGATACCAAGATCATCTTTTTTTTAAGGCGCAAAACTAGCATGGTATAGGAAAACAAGTACCGTATTTAAAGAGGGCATCAAGGAAGTTTGCAAAATAGTGAAGCATGAGAGGAGCCAGGTGGCCAAAGAGCAAGCTGCCAGGACCATCAAGATGTCTTAAATGCATACCTTCTTCCTGCAGGCTCAGAAGCTGGAATTAAGTGCCCAGAACAGTTCATTCTACTGATGACACTGAAATTTGTAATTACCTGGCTCATTATATGAATTTGCCCAGCTGCCAGTGTCTGGCTGGATTATGAGCTGAGCACTATTAATGAGGCGCCCAAAGTCTTCTGCTTTGCAGCTGCACATGCAAAGGTTCTTCAGGGCGCAGTCCTGTGCATGTTTAGACGGAAAATATTGTATACCTAACATGTCCCAGTCAGCAGGCCGGGGCATGCTGGGAGTTGTAGGCTGCTTGGATATGATTGCACCCTTAGCCTGGATTAAATGTGTTGACTGCTGTAAATCAAGTAAGTGGCCTGCATGACCTAACAGCTTTTTGTGTGGTGACAGACATCTCTAGCCAGAGCAGTCCAGTTGATTACTTTTGTGTGGTCATTTCCCTCTATGCCACACATGAATGCCAGATTTTCAACGTCTTCTTGTTCCTGGGCAGATGTGGCACATTTTCAAATGGCTCTAATGCCTGCTACAGTGGGATCTATCTCTTCCAGGCAGCGCACAGGAACTGTGATTCCTGTGGGGCAGCAAAACAATGTACGTGGTACCATCAGCACGTATGCACCAACCTAACAAGTTAGAAGAGAACTCTTAGAAAACAGGCAAGGTTTTTCCAAGCGCTCACCCACCCAGAAAAGTCATCAATATTGAGCTGATTCTGGAATAGACAAGCTCAAGAAACATCACACCTTGCTAAGGTTTTTTTTAAATTATTTTTATTCTGTATTTCCCCCCATAACTGTGCTAATTATTATCCAGTTTGATTTCTGGGTGGCAACTAGCGATTTCAATGGCATGACATTTTCTCTCTAAAATATTGCCCTCATCTGGCACTGCTTGCTTGGCTTTTTTTAAAGTACTGTATCATAAGTAGCATTGTATTTAGTATTGTATTTTTTAGAATTTAGGGTTCGCCTCCCCCCCCCCCACCTTGCCCAGCCTCTGTCATCCTTATTTCTTTAGTATTGTTCGGCACCATTATTTCCCAAGCTGCTGGGTTTTCTTCCTTCCCAGCCCAGATTAGTCACAAAGGCAATCCTTTCTAATCAGAATCGTGGAGTGGGGCAACGCTGCATAAATCATGTTCAGCTACAAGTGAATGTCACCGAAGGCAAGTGAGGGCAGCTTAGTGACAGGAAATGAAGGTAGTTTAATGAAATTGATATTTTGCTGAAAAAAATACAATTAAAAAGGAGGTTGCAATATTTACAGCTGAAAAGGACGATGGGATGAGGTAAGTTTGGCTTATTCCTAGCCACTACAAGCCCAGTTGGCTTAGTGATAGAGTGAACAACCTTTCAGACCAGGAAAAGTATTCCTCTCATGTTCCTGCTGTCAAGGCTGTTGTGAACCACCCAGAGCGCTTGGGCAGTATAGAAATTAATTAATTAAAGGCATTTATGCATATTAAAATAGTCACATACAGTCAACTTGGATCCCCAGACATCCAGATCCCATATTTTGGGGTAGCTCATCATGACGTGAAGCACCTGGAACTCAGTTAAGTTCACAGCTACTCACACGAACAGGCTGGCCTGTCAAAAGGGGCAGTGGGGCCCACACATTTTGCGGCTGTATTGCAGAGGCTTCATGCCTCAGAAGTTAGGTTGAGCATGGCAACAGCAGCTGTGATGGCCGCACTGGGGGCAGGGCTACATGTGTGGTCCATTCAACCTGCTTACCCAGCTCATGTAAGTGATGCAAGGAAAGGCGATGGACGCCAAATAAACCATTTCAGAGTGACACTGGCATGCATCTGAAGACACTGGTTTAAGAGCTCTATCCATTAAATGCACCCTTGGGGAAAATGTTCAAAATTTTTTCTTGTGGCTTGCCAAAAGATGTATTTGTTTTAATTCTTGGTGCTGAACCTTAAACGAATGCTTCAAATCACCCTCCACTCCATCCTGATAATAACAAAACCTCCCTGGTGCAATTTAGCTTGCTTTTCATCTTTCGCTGCCTTCAGATCAGCCCAAAATGTTGTCATTCCTAAATGGAAAAAGCGTGACATTTGGATTTTCAACATGAGGCAGGACCAGATGGAATGTTCTCCTTTAAACCTCAATGCAGTAAGCATTAGCTGCCCTAAGCATTACTTTCCTTTTGGGCAGGTCCGAAGGGCAGGTCAGGAACACATCCCTGTGAGTTGTGCCCCACTGGATACGTGTATCTTTCCCCCACTTTGCCAGCTTCAGTGACACTCCCAATATGCCACATGGAGCAGCCGCTTCACCTTGTCCTCAGGTAAGGCCTTTTGCCTTTCCCTCTCCTGGGTCCTGCTGCCTGGAGATTTGCAGTCTCACTTGGAAGGAACATTTGCCAGCCAGGCACAGTGAATAAACATGGCAGCACCTTTATTGGAGGTTTTCAAGGTAAAATAGCACAGGCATCCATTTGGGATGCTTTGGGCCTAGGCAGGCAAAGGATACGCTTTAGAATGGTCCCTTCCGAGTTCCGGCTCTTTGGTGCTTCCTTGCTTTTCTGTTGGGTCTGGAACGAGCATCTTCATTTCTTCTCTCCTGCAACAGTGGCACTCTCAGTAATTACTCTTCTTTCTCTTCTATATCCAGCTGACAACATAGGCTCACCCATGAAAGTTATGCTATAGGGCTTGTGTTAGTCTTTGCGGTGCCATGGGCCTCTTTGTTCTTTGGATACAAAGGACTACTAGCATTGCTACTCCCGAGAATTTCTTTGTTGTGGCTGTCTCTAAGCTGTGGCTGTCTGCTCAGCTCACCCACCCCATACTGGAATGCTACTGTATCTACTAAACAGTTTCATAAACCCTAAACAGATGTGTTTGTGGGGGGGGGGTGCGTGTGAGGCAGCTTATACATAGCAACCTCTGTTGTTGTTGGGACTGCCATTCTTACCCCATCTCCTTTGTTCCCATCCGTGGCTACTTCTGCTAATGGCTACTATCATGAACTGAGACATCTGATAGATTAAATCATGTCGGAAAATCGCCTGTTGGATTTTGGATGGTGCTAGAGGCGCTCTGTGGTGAGCTGGAGTTCCTTAGGTGGCCACATAAGTGGCTTTGATCTTCCCAGGCGCACTGGGCCTCACCTAGGAGATGACCAACCCTTTCCAATTTCCTTTGGGACACCAACTTATGGTGTGTTTGTGCCGCCAAGCGTATTCATTGTTAAGCCACATATTGTTTAGACTCTTTCCGCCCTTCCACTTTGAAGAAGAGTCATCTGTATTACTATGGCTACACTGATGTCACTGGGGAGGATGGGATTTGGTGATGTTCACAGGACAAAAATCAAGTCAGTTTCTCAGGAATTAAGCCAAATATGTGGAAGAAAGGCATGATCATGACGGACACTCATCTGATGTTTGAGAATTCAGGCAATACTTGAGGAAGGGCTGGCGGCCACATGCAAGGAGTTCCACTTCTGGTGGAGGATGAGGGGGAAATGGGGGGAAACCAGTAAGCAGAAAGCCTACAAGGATTTGGTTTGTTTTCCTGGGCTCCCAAAGAAGAAGGCCCCTTAACTGCCTTGGGGGTGGGGCAGAGCTGTTTGTGAAACGTGTACACTGAGAGAGTATCTCAGAGTTTTGTGCTCTGGCTTGACATGGGGTCTAGCCGTTAGGCCCAAGTGAGTGTTCTGGATCAGCCAGCTTCTGTAGTGTCATCGACACAAAGGAGGCAACCAGTGGGAACTCCATGTTAGTCCTTTAAGCTTTCTTCAGTGATTAAGGAAAGAGAGCCAAAGGCTAGTATAAGTACATAAAATGAGCACACAAGCAGGCAAAGTGGCTTGACCTAATGGGCCAAGAGGGCAAAGGGAATCTCAGTTCCTGGCAGACTCTTCAGTGGATCTAGGCCCAGCCCCACCAATGGAGTCTGCTGTTCTTTTTTCAGGTCTGGCCCAGCACTGACGGCCAGAGCCACAGCACATATCAGCTAGCCTCTTCTTTCCATCCTGCACTGACTCATATCTTTGACAAAACCCTCTGAGTGTATTTAATTCTGATTTGACTTTGTTTCCAATGCATGGTATTTTCACCACATAGCAGCTTTGAGTACTTGCAGAGGAGGTTATTTCTGTGCCATCACCCTGCCTGAGTCTCTGAATTTTGTGGGGTGGGCTGGATAGTGACATCTCCTATTGGTGACATGCCCATGTTTTCCCTCTGCTGCTTCTGCATTTTTTCTTCCCACAAAAATGCATTAAGGAAGAAAACATGGGACAGCTGCATGGGGCTGCTTGACTGGCAGGGTTAGGAGTCCTTTGTCTGGGAGCACCTTTAGGTGCAATCCTGTGCATACTGAGATAGAAAAAAAAGTCCAGGATTATTGGCTGGAGCATGCTGGGAACTGTAGGGCTTTTCTTTGCTGCAACACACAGAGGATTGCACCCTTCATGCATACTTTAGGGGAAGAATGGGTGAGCTGTCAATACCACCCGGAGAGAGCTATAACTGGGTAGGGAGTGGAAACTGGGCCTTCCCTTCCCTAACCCTTCAACAAACACATCTCTCTAACCACTACACCAGTTAGTCTGTTCTCAGACATGGTTGTGTCTGCTTGAATTAGCAGCCTCAGTATTCTGCCTAAGCATGTCTGTATCTCAGACTTAAATTGGTTTAATGATTCCCTCATGCCAGGATACCCTGGGAGACATAATTGTTGTGTGTGGGAGCTCAAGCCGATCATTCTGAGCTGCACCGAATTACAATCTGTGGAAAGCCAGTACAAAACCAATATAAGTTTGCAATGTTGTTTTGCTTTTTATTAACAGTTGTTGTTATTCCATTTTATACCATCCACTGAATGCCTCACATAAAAGATCAAGCCTTAATCTGGCACCAACAAGATAGCAGAGATGATCCCAGGCAGGCCTCAGTGGGGAGGTCATTCCACAGTTGGGGGGCTACCCCTGAGAAGGCCCTCCCCCTTTTTGCAACCCCCCCAAGCCTCCCTTGGAGGTGAAACTCAGAGGAAAGTTTCCAATTTTGTTTGTGGTGTCCAGGCAGATTCAGGTCAGGAATTCTCCACAGTACCAGCCAAGCCTTTGAAGTGTCATAGGTATGGAGTGTGTATTTATTTTACAGCTGCTCAACCAACTTTATCAAGTCTGAGCTGGCAGAGAAATTACACTATGTTATGTGTCAAACACTTCAAATGCCTGGGTTTCCATGGGATTGTATGAACTGATGGATGTGCTGGAAATGAAGGGCAGTATGACAAGTGTATCTATATAATGACAAGAGTTTAATCCCCACTGCCTATTCCAGTTATGTACTAAATCCAGGCCTCTCTGCCTGCAAGTAAGAGGCAAGAGCTAGAAAGATCTTGCTAGAAGAACAGGAGTTTTTGAATGCCAGAGTCAGAAGCAACTGGATTTGCTCTTTCAGAGAGGAAATTCGTTGCACATTCCTATGAATTTTGTAGGCCTTACCAATGTGTGTGGGTGTCTGTGCTACACATTTGGACCAAGACTGTAAGTTATTCAGTAAATACTTTTCTGAGAAATAAAATGTGTGTGAGTCTAAGACTGACATACAATGGAATTAGCTGAGAGTAGGCTTCATTGGAAAACTCCGTTTTCTAGGACATATGCAAAACAAAGAAATATGAAGCCCAGACAATGGTGGCACAATACTTCCATGTCTCCAGCTATTCTGTATATGAAATTTGCCCAAATTTAAGGGCTGGGAAGCAAATGGAAAAGACATTTGTGCACCTGCCGGGGTGCTGCAGTAACCACAACACAACAGTAAGTGTTCTGAAAAGGAGCTGGGGAAAAGTGGGGTTAATATTTACTCTTCTGGGGTAGATAGAGATTTAGGAAGGTGCTGAAAAGGTGGAGGACACTGAGGCATGTCAGTTCAACACTTGTAAATAAGAGGATTACATTGCTCAGCGGGAGAGACTGTTCCTTCCCTCCTTTTGGTCTATCTACTTTCATTGCTTTTCCCCTTTTACTGGTGCTTTTCAAGTGATCGCTTGGCAAGTGACAGCTGGCAACTATGTAGAAATTGGCATATATGTAGCCTCACTTTGTGCAAGAACAAAAATTACAAACGCAATTGTACAATGTTCTGTGGCTGAAAAAAAGGGGTAATCACTGAGAGTCACTCCAAAGCATGGCTTGATCACCAGTGGCGAAGTTTTCACTGAGAGCAGCAAGGATGAGATAGCAGAGGATGGCAGGGATCTTTACCACTCTTGCAAAAGTGATTCCCACACCAGGATGTTTTTTTTCTCCTGGGTTTGGATAACATGAACATATTTTGAACAACACCTAGAACAAACCATGGGTTGCTAGGGTGGCCTATTGCTTAGAAAAGGCACCCTGCAGGAAACACTCCTTGTTTTGGCTAGTTTCACATAATGTGTAGTTGTGTTATGCAAACTGAGTCAATATATGCATGTGTGCTTCTTATGTGTAATTAAAATGGAGACAAATGTAAATTTAATGTAAGCTTTGTGTGCAATTAGAACATGTCACTCTTTTTAATTAAGAAATTTGGGGGTTAAAATAGCTCTCCTTTTGTTAAACATGAAAGTCACAAATTAGTGCAAGAGCAAGTGTTTGTGTGTGGCATTTTAATTCTAATCCATGCTAATAACTGCAAACCAGAAGCAGTAATGCTTTATATAGAGTATCAGTTCAAGACTATCTAACATCATAACGATTATCCTGTCAAACTAGACCAAGGTCAGCCCAGTCCAGTTACCTGTTTCCATCTAAGCTAGTAGGTATCTGAGACACTGCTGTGGTAGTGAATTCCACAAGGCAATTATGTGAACGACATTATGTGTGAACATAACTTCCCTCTTTTTTTCTTAAAGAACTCAAACTTCCTTTTCTCCATCCTAAACCTACTGCAAATTGCTTTCATTGAATGATTCTTGAGTTCCAGAGATGAGAGCACTAAAAAAACATCATATCTCAGAGTTAGGGCCATAAAATAGTCCCTGTTGGTCGTATCTGTTTGCCACTCATTGAATTTGCCATCTTCAGTGGCATCTTACCTTGACTCCTCTGTGATTCTCACCACAGCTCTGACCCTCTCCCATAGAGTCACTTGTCTGGGAGGAAGCATAAATGTGTGCATTAGACTGTGTGTTTTCATGTGTTTTTTTAAATTTGTAAATGGAAAATCCATGTGGCAGCATCAGGCAGTTCTGAGATAAATGTTTCCTGCCTTGGTTACTTCTTGCTCTGGGCTGAGAATCTTTTGAACAGCCAGAAGAAGCTGCTGTGCATAGTGGGCACCAACTTTCCTGTCAGTCTGAAAAGGCAAGACTGGCAGAGGACTAAACCAGGGGGCTCTGGATGTTTTGATGTTACCCTTATTCCGAGTGTGTTGTTCCTGATCATGTATTGTGTATTTAGCACGTTTATATTCCTCTCTCAGACAACCTCAGCTGGTCACCTCATTTTATCCTCATGACAACTGTGCCGGTTAAAGTTAGCCTTAGAAGCCCACTGTGGGCTTCAGTGAATTTTATGGCCCAGGCAAGATTTGTTTCAATTCAAGTCTCCCAGATCCAAGGCTAGTGCTCTGTCAATTAGCACTATACTGGCATCTCACACGTGTCAGATTGACACCACCAAAAGCCAGGATAGAGTTTCTCATGCCATATGGTGGCCTTCCCCAACTTGGATCCCTCCAGATGTTTGGGAAGACAATTGCCCAGGGGATGATAGGAGCTGTAATCCAACACATCTGGTTGGGGGAAGAGGCTGACTTGCAGAGAAAGAAACACAGCCTCTTTCTTTTAACAACTGTTTTCTTTATAAGTGGGCCACAAGCCCAGCCTTTGCTGTGAAAGAATCTGCCATCCCAGCATATGCTACAGCCAGTCCCCCAGCCTGCCCACAGAACTGTGCCACTGGCTGCATTTGCTTCTGATCCGCTAAGACAAGGTCTAGGGCAGTGCAAGAGAACCAGGCCAAAGCCAGGCCTAACTTTGGGTGCATAGGCTTTCCTCCCTCAGATGCTTCATGCTTCCACTGCTTGGGCCATGAGCACCATTCCAGGTGTTGTGTGCACTGTGCTTGCTTCGTGCCCAGCAGCAGCAGCAGCACCTGTTGGATGCCACGGCCTGCTTCTTCCTGGGCATCCTCAAATATGCTTCCCTCCCCAGCCACGCAACCACTTCATAGTGGACCCAAGGAGCTGGTGAAAATCTGACAGAAGTGCCCTGGATTTACACCACGGCAACAGAGATCAGCATGCCAATCTGGCTGTACGTCAATATTTGTACAAGCAATTTCCTCCCTTGCGGGTTGCCTGCAGCTCCTCGCCTCTGGGCGGGGCTTGGCACCAAGACAACAGCATTCACTTGCTCTTGTTGTTTTGCCATGGCAACAGCACACAACAGTTCCCCGTCCTTAAATCATCCTCCCCTGCCCATCCTGTCTTCCAGGGTTTCTAGTTGCTCAAGCTGTGGGAGCCCCACCTAGTGGCGAGATTTATACCTGTGCTGTGGAGGGCATCAATAAGGTCAGCCAGCGACCCAAACCTGCCAACATTAGTGAATGTGGGGGGAAGGGCATATCTGTGTGTGAGAGAGATTTGCAACTTTTGACCCTGAGCTCAGTGGGACCATTACAAGGGCCTCTGCACTTACCATCTTTCTGTGGACGTGGCAAGTGTGCAACTGGATAGCACAAAACACTCAGAGAAAGACAGTGCACTATTTCCCACTGGACAAGCAATGCTTCTTTTAAGATTGCCAATGAAGGAAAACGCTGCATGGCTGCCCACTTTGTCCCTCCTGGGTTAATCCATGCTGTCTGGTCCCTGTGACAGGGACCCACATTTTTCCCTTAACATGTAGCACAAACCCAACCCTGGGGTTATTTTTACTCAGACAACTCCACTATCACCATAAAAGGGGTGGCAAGCACAGAGTAGCCCTTGCCTGGGGGCAGCAGAAGAGAGCCACTGCATGCCATCCAAGGGTGGCACCCCAACGTTCGTTCTGCTGCACTAATGTATGAAGCTGCCTTACTTGGTCAGGCCTTGTATCGGGCTTGTGAAGGGTCATGCTTTGACTGGCAGTTGCTTCCCAAGGGTCTTTCCCGGCCTTGCTACCCAAGATTCTTTTAACTGGAGTTGCCTTTAGCTGGACTGAGCTATGGCCCTTTGGAATCGAAAACATATCCTTGATGGCTGAGAGGCCCTGTTGCAAAGGATGCATTTCTCAAACTGTGCCAGCATTAATATTCAGGCCCCTAAGCTGGCTTTCTGTGCAGAAAGAGGGATGTTACAGAAGGAAGCTGCTGCTTCCCCTGACTCTCCCTTTCCCCAGATGTTTGGAAAAGAAATTCTGAGTTTCCACCTGGCACAGAAGCAGAACCCCAAAGCTCTCTTGCAGCTGCTACTCAGGAGCAAAGCCAGAAAAGCTGGGGGTGGTCATCTGATTCCGGCAGAAGCAGGTTGGGTGAGAAGAAGCGGGCTGCAACCATACCTGGCTGGGTTTCCAGAGTGAAAGGGGCAAATACAATAGTGGGAGGGTGAGGGTTGGAGCCCAATGTATGGGGTTTGCCTCCCAGTTCAGCAAGGGAAAACCAGTGGCTTCCAGAAGCTCATTTGGTATCCTATGAAATATCACAGATTCTCCAAACCCTGCTAACTTTGTCCACTTGCAGGTCGCAGTCTGGTGCTGCTGAAAGCAGGTGTGCTACAGCAAGATGTTTGCAATACGCAAAGGAGCCAAGTTAGTTATCAGAGGGGGAGGTTCACCAGCCAGTCTCAGGCTGACAAGTCAGCAAGTGGTATGAAAGGGGTAACATTTCTCATAGTGCACACCGCCGCCATTTCTTTTCTTTCCCTCTTTCTTCTCATGCCCTTCTCTGGCTAAACAGGTTCTGCAGGCTCTTTTTTCTGCACCACAAACTAAAAAGCACAGCCAGAGATAATAGTGGGAGGGATGTGTACATCCCAGGCAATGATAACTTCATCCTAAGGACAAATAAGGTAATAAGTCAGAACTTGGGTGTAAACAAAATCCCTGCACAGAGCCAGTCGTCTTAATGGAAATAAGTTGGGGTGTATCAACCTGCGTCATCCAACACTCCAGTTCTGATTGTCCCAATCGTACAAATAACTTGACTTTCCATTTGACATGGCTGAGCCCCTTCAGCCCCTGCCCCACAGAGACCCCATGCAGGAGAACCACGTGGCTATGCCAGAAATCTGTTTCTTACCGCAGACCCTGCAAGCGTGTGTGCGTGTGCAGGCGCGCTCTTGTAGCAGGCTCAGCATCCTGTGAGGAGGGGCAGTCTGACTGGAGGGGCTGGGCAGGACAGCCCTGCAACCCTTGGGCGAGGGGGGGCAGGACTATCTGCCTGCCCGCACAGACACACCATCTCTCTTGTTCTCTTTCCCGGACGGACGTGGTTTCCCTATTTATCCACAATGACTCAACCTTCAGCCCTTGTGACTCTCTTCAGTAACCTTCAAGAAGGGAGAAAGCAGAAGCAAAGCACAGCAGAAGCTGCCAGCGTTGATCTGCCAGGCCTTTGCACGCCACCCATGGGCAGGGCTGCAGGGGGTGACGGCTGAGGGTGGGGACGGCCGTTTCTCTCTCACTTTGCTTCCGTTCTGCTCCTCGATATCAGAGGCTGGCACTAAAGAGGTGCAAAGGAGCAGGGAAGTTGGACCCCAGCAGCTTCCCACAGCCATGGGGAGGAGGGTGTTTTGGGAGTCTGGATGCTTCTCTGTGCAGCAGTACTGAGAAAAGCTGCACCTGCTGAGAGTCCCTCTTTTAAAAAGTACAGGATCCCTGACCTCTTGTTGCATCTGTCAACTGTGGTCAGTAACACGTTTTTCCTGGAGGTCCCCTTTAAGAAAGTGTGCGGAGTGGCAGCCCTAGTCTTCAACAACCCTGGAAAGTGGTCTACGGGGGGGGGGGGGGGGGGCCCCCAAGGGGGTTGGGGGGGGGGGGGGGGGGGGGGTGGGGGGGTGGGGGGGCCACTCTCCCCCGCATTTTTTTTCTTATGGCGCCGGGGGTT
>NW_025335972.1:5624010-5658430 GCF_004798865.1 Varanus komodoensis | reverse complement strand
TGATGCAGGCTATGGAGGCCACTTCTTCCATGCATCTTTTGTCTTAAGGAGCCAGGGTTGGAGTCTGCACTTGCTGTCCTTGTACAGTATTCTAAAATAAGGGACATCCTGCCAGATAGTGCAAGAGCAATGCATCCCTTTCTGCACAAGTGCTTGCCAAGGGTCATCGTGGCTGCTGCAAGGCCCAGGGCCAGTGCTGCTTCTAAGTCAGAAGGTGCGATCAGCAATGCCAAGCAGAGTGCAGCCATCTCTCCACCCAACAGCAGTTGCCCTCTGGACAGATTGCAGGAGATGGAAGAATAAAATGCAAAACAAACCAGAACGGCAGATTGCATAGGACTAAGGTATAAATAAAACTAATTCTAAAATGCAGAAGACACCGCTTGTGCGTAGCGGAGCATGTGCCTGGGCTGCTTGTGAGCAGGTGCTTCTCTCCTCAGCAAAACCCTCCCTTGGGAAGTCAGCCGAGAGTTCTGTCCTCAGCACCCACAAACCCCTTATGAGACTTAGGTCAGTGTCCTCCCTCACCCCACCTGCTTCCTGAGTGTCTGGGGAAGAAGGTTGCTTTTTAAAAGTATGCCCATTTTGGCTCCCGGTGGACTGAGGGGGACAACAAACCCCATCTTCTGCCAATGAACTGCCTGCTGCCACCCAGCGGGCAGGTGCTGAAGGACAAAGAGCTGCAATCTGCAGCAATCACGTAGCACCCAACTATATTTTTGTTTTGTTGAGGTTTTCAACAGCTTTTCCTCCGCAGTGTATGCTAGCCACCCAGCTGAGCCCTCCACTGCATTTTCCCACTGCCCAGTTTTCCTTTTCTTCACCCCAATACATGAGCATTCTGAGGCCACTGTGCACACTCAGTCTTAACTAGGTTGTTTCAGGGGGGTGTCTTCCTCCCCCCCCCCAGCATTTTTTGTACTTCTGGAGACATGGGGATTCTTCTGCCCAAAGCATGCCGATACCTCCACCTTGCATGCAAAGAGTACACTCAGTTTCAGAAATGGTAATGCAATACAAAATTCAATCCAGTTGCTATTTTCCCCTTTTTTTTACACTGATTAACTGTACATATTATTCCAGATCAGCATATACCACCTCTCCACATGTGCAGAATAACCTACAGTGTTAATGATATCTTCCAGTCCTAAAGCTGAATTCTTCCAGTGAGTTTATAGCCCAGTCTAATGCAAGTTTATAAGCTTTAAGCTTATAGGCTTCTAGAGGTTTAAACCTGCCACAAGGCACTGATAAAAACCAAAGTCCAATTGCCCCCAGTCTTATCGATGCACATGCATTTCAGGCTGCCTTGTTCACTTTACAGCTTCAGAGAAGTAGGTTTGGGCGGAACTACCTTCTCTGTTGGAATAAAAGGGGAGCCCTTGAGCTCATCTCAGGAAGGGACTGATCTTTCTCCATCATGGATGAGAAAGCAGCAGAAAGGCTATTTTGATCTGAAAAATTACCCTTGGGTGAAAGGCTAAGCAATCTAGCTGAACTTGGTGCTGTTTCAACCAAATTTGCAATCTGGAAGCATTGGAACTGTGGCATCTTCCATGGCATGATGCGTTTAAATTGGGGTCCTCAAACTTTTTAAACAGAGGGCCAGTTCATTGTCCCTCAGACTGTTGTGGGGCCGGACTAGTTTGAAAAAAATATGAACGAATTCCTATGCATACTGCACATATCTAATTTGTAGTGTAAAAAAGGAAAAAAACAATGCAATATTTAAAATGAAGAACAATTTTAATCAACATAAACTTATTAGTATTTCAATGGGAAGTATGGGCCTGCTCTTGGCTAATGAGATGGTGATACCCCAGAAAAGTGTCCACAGCAACACAATGAGTATAAAACTGATACGATTAGGACCATTTCTGCAGAGAACAATCATAAGCTTATCATGAGCACAGAGCTCATTTACATATGTGGTAGTGTGATCCACAGGGGATCACTTTTTGGAAAGCAATGGACAGGCGGTGATGAAGTGATCTGCCGCCTTCACACCACCTATTTTAACCACCATCTTCAACGGAAACCAAATGACACTAATAATGTACTCACATCAGTGCACACCCATAGAAATACATGGCATGAGGCATCCTACATCAAAATTTGCATTGCAATTTATTTTTCATGAGCAAAAATGAGAAGGAGAGATGGAGGGGAGCAACTTCTGAATCTGCTAAAAATTATGATTTTTTATTTAAAAAAATATAAAACAACTTAGAGAGAGAAACTCACCGAATAGCCACTAGGTCCTGCAACCCAAGTCCATCTCTACAAATTATGTCTCTGCATATAGTTTGTAAAGATGGACTAAGGTTGCAGGAGTTAGTGAATATTCAGTGAGTTTCTCTCTTTTTTTAAACCTGTTTTTTTTTAATTTAAAATGTTTTCTCCGCTCGCTCGAGCTGCAGCAGAAGCCCAAGATGACACCACGTCGCCCGCCGAAAGGGAGAGCCCGACACGAGGGGGAGACATGAGGTCAAGGCCTTCCCAGCTCCTCCCGCCACCCTGCTACCGAGCTGGAGGAAGGTCCCCTCGCAGGCACTCATCTGGCTCCGGGAGGGGGAGCAGGAGCGGGAGGCCAGAGAGGCAGGCGTGGGGTGGCTCCCCCGGCTGGGAGAGGGCCGAGAGGAGGGAGGTAATGACTGCTTTCTGTGGGCCAAGGCGAGAGGAGGCAAGGGATGGGGCCAAGGCTGGCTGAGCGGGGTGCCTCCTGCCTCTCCCCGCCGTGGGGGAAAGAAGCATGGTGGCTGCTCAACGGTGGCAGGGCAGCAGCTTGCCCTGAGAAGGCTGCAGCGGAGGCACAGGAGCGGCAGCCCCGCTCCTGTTCCGCCTTGGCCCATCCGCCCCCAGGCTCAGCGAGGTGGCCACGGCTTGGCCTGCAGCCCAGGGACATGGCTAATATTTTTGTGGTTAAAAAAAAAAAAAAACGGATTAACCTTATTACATTGAACATTACGGGGAAATTTGATTATATTTTTCTTACCTTCTATCTTTTTTAAGTGTCTTTGTCTCTCTCTTCCCACTGCCCTCCTCTCTTCTATATTCCCGCTCCATATTCCCGCTATGTATTCAGAGCCAACGCATGCATGCAATAGGGGGAAGAGCCGGCGTGTGCACAATTCACGCTGGCAAAACCAGCACAGCAGCAGGAGCTAGCCAGAGCTAGCAGAGAGAGCTGGCGCACGCACAAATGAAGGGAGCTGTTACAATTTGGTATGTGCACTGGCTCTCTGCTAGTCTCCGAAACTGAAAGAGTTTCAGAGTACGCCCGTGCCAGCTCAGAGCTTTTGGACTCGTTCGTTGATTGTTTTCTCTGAACGAGTCCAAAAGCTCTGAGGTGGCTGGATAAATGACCTTGGTGGGCCATAGTTTGAGGACCCCTGGTTTAGACCTTATTGCCTTCATGTTACGTTAGTCATTTCTCCTTAATAAATTGGTGGATTGGAATGTGTGTGTTGTGGGATTCCTCCGGACAAGGCATTGATTGTGCAATTGCTCTGCTTTGTTCACAGGCAGTTGGTGTGTGTGTGTGGCGGGGGGGGGGGGTCAGATAATGTCATCTTCCATTTATAACCCTCCAGTATTTTCCCACCCCGGTTCTTTTGCTTACTAGATAAATAATTATGTTAAGGAGGAAAAGATGGAATTGCTGCACAGTGTCTTTTGACAGGTAACACTAGGAGCCATCTGCCTGGAAGTGCCCCAGGTTGCTGAGGTGTGCTAAATTTAAGCCTAATAATAACCTGGGACATCTCTTGAAGCTGTACCTACTTGGCTTGTAGAATACCAGCTGTTTCCTTTCGCATCAAGTCTAGCAGCTTTTCCAGTCTACTTACAACATCTTCTTAAACACCTTTCTTATGATGTGGCAGGGGGTGGGGGTATGTACAGATTTGTCTTGCACAAACATGAATACTGTAAAAATGTATTTTCTGTGCTTGGGACTAAACCAGCATTCCTCAGCATGCCAGCTAGGAGTAACAGTCCGATAAATGAGGGGCACCGGGTTGGAGAAGGTTGATCTGTGCCACCTTTCTCTCCTTGAACGGGAAGCTGGCTGCCTGGCAGGCCCTTCATGAGCCTGACACTGAGAGCCAGAGGCAGAACCTGCTTACTAGCACAGCGGGTGAAGCAGTCTATTGAAGCTAGCGGGCTTCCTGCTGCCCAGGCTTAGCCTGGGACTCTCTTAATGGCAGCATCAAATAAAAGGGAGAAATGGCCAGTCAGTCCTTCTTCCCCACTCCATGATGATTTCTAAAAAGTACGGTACTTACGCTCTTGCTAGCGTTACATGTTGGGCTCTAATTTGACTTCTAGTTCTGAGCCTTTTTGGTTGAGCTCTTTCCAAATTTCCTGAGTAGGAGAGCTGAACCCCCCAAAGTTACACAAGTTCCTTGGATTGTGATGAAAGCAAAATGACCACAATTCTGAGTTTGTGTGTTATTGGAGCTGTTGGGAATGTGTGTATGTATGCAGAGAGGGGCAGCCAGCAGTTGTTACCTCTTTGTTTTCAAAACTTCCAACAGGGTGTGTCTGAGCATATGCAGAGTGCTTTTCACCTCTGAAAGAAAACATTATTTTCGAAACTGTGTGAAGGAGCACTTCCGAGGATAACCCAAATATTGAGAAAGATTCCTGGGGGGCATGTGGAGGGAGCATCTAAAGGTTTGGGGTCTTTGACAACTTTATAACAGAGGAATTGAAGAGTTACAGTTTCACCAAATGAAGTTTAGTAGCAACTTCCAGAGTGCACTTCCTGGTCTCCAGGAGTTGAAGTGCCTGGCTGACAAGGCCTTGCTGTCAGTGGAGGACTCTGAGGCAGGGCTTTTGTGGCCCAGGGCAGCTGAGATGCAAAATGTGACAAGGAACTTTCTCCGGCCACTTCTGTTGCTGCTGCCAGCAGTATTTTCTTAGCATATTTAACTGGCAAACTATTTTGCAACCTTCATCACATTCTACTCTTATAGGAGTTCTGAAGCAGGGCAGCACTTCTGCAGATTTTTGGTTTTACAAGGAACTTCTCTGGGATTGCAGGCCACTTGCCAGCTGCATGCTACAATACAGCCGCCTCGGGTAGCCTTTTCTGCCTTCCCCAACCCAGTGCCCTCCAAACGTGCTGCCACAACCTCTGTCAGGTGGAGGAACGGCTTCTAAGTCAAGCTTTTGTTGGCTCTGAGGGAGCAAGCGCATGTCTCCAGGGTGTACCGTTTCATTCTGCAGGTTGGGGTTCTCGCTCACACACGCTTTGCCATAGAAGACTAACATGCCGGAGAGATGGGCTGGGACTGATGTGTAGGGGCTTATTTATTTGTATGGAAGTCACATTTGGTCACGTCTGAAGTGCTGTACCTAAGTTCCTATCTCACACTGTTGGCGTGTGAGATCCATGGGCTCTCCACAAGCCAGCGGTCCCTTTTTGCCAGGGACAGTCCTGGTTTTCTGGTGCTTGTTCTGGGCAAATCGCTTTTTGAGAGACTTAAGGCAGTGCCTTTTTTTTCCTGCTTTTTTCAGTTTTTAGTCTGAGTTGTTCCTCCCCAGTTTCAGTCACTTTCCCAAAGTCTCCAGGAGCGACATCTCTGTCCTGAGTGGAAACCGGATTAGGGTGTGATGGGTGCACCATTTCTCTAGTCCACAAGAACATGAGAAGTTCAGGTGCCTAAAGGAAGGCCCTGTGTGGCTCAGCACCAGTCACTGAGGGACAAATGGGAAGACGCCATTCATATAAAGACCTTTTTAAAAGTCAATGACATGCTGAGGAGGAGCCAAGCCGGATTGTGGCCATGGTGCAGAGAACGGGACTTTAAACCTTCGCCTTTTGTGATGGTCTCAATTTTGACTGCTCCTCCCTCCCCCGGCACCCATTCTTTTGCCATTTTAAAAATCTTTGATGCCATTTTGATTGCATGAATGGCATCCTGTCTGGGTTGGCCCACCAGCTGAAGTTATAGCAAGAGAATAAACTGGTTGGGTGCAGTTCATTTTCAGCTGCTGGCGCAATATATCTTCTTCCTCATTCATTATCTTAAACTTTTGTGAAATTTGTAAATGCAATGAATTTACAAAACAGGCCACCACACAGTCATTTCAAACCCTTAAGCATTGAAACATACAGTTTGTATAATATGCCAGTGAGGAAAGCTGCTTCTATTTGCATAGTAATCTCCAAATGGGGCAAGCATCCTCTTTGCTGTGGTAAATCAGTTCAGTATCCATCAGCCTTTAAGCCTTTCCCTCACCTGATGCCCTTGGTCCACTATTCCCGGAATCCAGCACAGCTGGTGGGCTTCAGGTTGGGAAAAGCTGCTTTAGGCTGCTTAGTGGTACAACACTCAAAAATGCAGTCCTCAGCAGGCCTCCCTAGAAGCAAGGCCACTGAGTTTGATGAGACTTCCCCTTGAGTCGTTATTTATGGAACTGCACGTTCAGGTAATGATTCTGGCTGGGGGAGGGGCTTTAGGACTCCTTCCTATTTTAAGCTGGGAAAAGTTAGAGAGTGTATGCAAAAGGGTTGCAAATGAGTGCGCAAACACTAATTTGTTTTGGCACCTGAGGTCCTTTCGGGACTCAACTTCTTCTGTGAAAAGTACTTTGGGAGCAACTGCTCCAGTGAGAAAAGGTGCTTTTCAGTATGGGGTGATAATTTTCCAATCTGCCCCACACTTAATTCTGGTTTTCAGACATAAATAATATATAAATAATATATGTCAGGCCTGTCAGAAGATACACCCTGTGGCAGGAACGCTTCCAGCTACTGAGGAGAGGGAGGAGGGGAAAGAAAACTTGGAAAAGAAGTTGAATTATTTATGGGCAGCTCTTCCTCTCTTCAGAACTATCCCGAAGGCCGAGTAAAAGGCCATTGCGCATGAAATAAGAATAATCTTTTCCTTCATATGACATCGCCACAACACAGTGAGGTGGTGCTATTGGGTCCCAAGTGGCATGTAAGGGTTCCCACATAGGGCATGCTGCAGTTTCCACTGCCTCAGCTAAAGGAGCAGCTTCTTCATTCCTGCTGGCTGCTCACAGATGCCGTGCTGACAGCTCCAGAAGCCAAAGTTGGCTGAAGGATTTGCAGGCCTCATACAAACAGGAAAGAGGCTCCCAACAAAGCAGCCTCTCAGCTGCCTCCAAGCCTGGTTGTCTGCAGTGCATCATCAGCTGGGAGTGGAGCTGCTCAATGCACAGGCCAAGGCGGCAGGGCCAGATGCGTGCTGTGGGAAGCCCCCATCAATCATCGGCTGTGTGCAGGTTGGCTGACAGACAGCAGGCCCCAGTTCAAGTGGCAGGAAGTGGCAGGATTTCAGCAAGGGGACGCGATTCACAGAAATGGGTAAAGGACCTGTGAAAAATCTGTCCATTGTTGCGTCTTATCTAGTGACTCTAGCAAAATTAAGGCCACTAGTTGGAGCCAGAAACAGGGTTGCTTTTAAAGGATGGTCACATGTGCTGTGATGGGGGAGAAGAACAGCAGCCTTCCCTGGCCTTTGCTGTGTCCTCCAGAGATGCTGGAATGCAGCTTCCTTCATTCCCAGCCAACATGGGAATTGCAGTCTACTTGGAGGGCAGCAGGTTAGCCAAGAAAGGACAAGGCTTAGGTAATGCCAAGTGGTTGGTACGCCATGCAGATGAGGCAGACATACGGGTCGGAGGGGCAGCTCCTTGCAAAGCAGCTGTGTCACAAACATAAAGCAGCTGGGAGAAGAAAAGCTTGCAGCAGCTGTGATACCCAGCATATGCATGCATGTGCCCATGTGTGTACCCACAGAAATCCCTAATTTGGTAATCTCCACTGTCATATCATAGAAAACTAAACAACACAGGAACGATGCAAAGTATTTTCATAATTATAGGCTTTAAGGATAAAAGACATGCTCTTTATATATGTCAGACCAGCCTCGTCCACGTGGTGCCCCCAAACGTTTTGGACTGCAGCATTTTGCCCTCAGGTGCTTTCTTGCCCAAAATGGCACTTCAGTGCTGTGTCTGCAAGGGCATCTGTGCCTTGGAGTCTTCCTGGGGTGCAAGGAAGTATCTTTTCAGATTTGCAGCCAAAAAGCAACAGAGGAAAAGCTGAGCACTTCTCCCTGTCAGATTGCCTCCCCGCAAAGCTGTTTTGCCGAAAAGAGCGTGCTGCAATGATCCTGGGCACCCTCCGAGGCAGCAGCGTGAGAGGCAGGCCGATTTGACCCAGATGGGGGGAGGGGGGCAGTGCACCAGGATGCTCCCTAGCGCCGCTTCATTTTAAGCAGGGGGGTGCAGTGCATGCACACGTTACTCAGAGTGTGTGCATGGGCAGTAACACTGGAAGGGAGGCGGCCACAGATAGGGACATAGTGGGAAGCGAGCCTGGAACAGGGTTGTTTTGTGATGCCGATGAGGCCAGGGTTTCGCAACCCTTACAGAACTACTGGCCTCATCTCCTTCGTTCAACCGCAGGGCTTCTGATTCAGAAATCCGCTAACTGAAGTCTGCATAGGCGTGAGCCAATTTAATTGTGTCCCAGCAGCCGCCTTCCCCATAGTGCTAGACCCTCCACGCCGTGGTCCAGGGTACTCCCCCACAATTCCGAAAATGTGCCCCCCTCCGGATCCGCAGCCCTTTAGCATTCCAGGCTCCCCTCTCCCCTCCGGCGGACTGCCTGGAATTCCTCACTTGGTCCCGCTGCACTGCTGCCTCCTGAGTTTTGCCAGGCCAGTCTGTGGTACAGCCAGAAAGCAGCCTTGTGCCCCAGGTGTGCCAGGCTTGGCTTGAGGCTACAGTGGAACAATTTGTACGGAGTGGATTAGCAGCAGCAGCCGCTGCCGCTTGGAGAGCACATTCGAGCTGGTAAAAGTGCTGAACCCTGTGGGCCCCACCCAGCTGGGAAGTGAGTTTCCGGAGCTGCCACATAATCTTGGTGCTTTTGAATGCTCTATTTTTAGGGCCGCTTTTAACTGATTCAGAACACACTCCTTGCCTTGCCCTGCTCTCCTGGAGGCTGGAGGGCTAGGCTAAGTGAGGCAAGCCAACTTTCCCAGGCATTCCCAGTGAAGCAGAGTCGGGTCCCAGCAATCTCTGGAGCGAATGTTGCAGCACTAGGAGGGCTGACCATTCTCTCACCTTCCCTGTCTTTCTGCAGAGACGCTCCAGCGAGAGGACTGGTCCCCACCAGAGACCACAACATCACCTGGACCCACCCACTCCTGGTGAGTAGTACAAGTGCTAGCAACCAAGGCTGGCTTGGGGTTTCAGAGGGCCCCCCAGGAGTTCCCTTCGATGTCAGTGCCCCCCAGGGGACTTCTCCCCTCCCGCTTCAGAGACTCCTTTCTCCTCCTGTTGCTCCTCCGCTGCCCCTGGTAACACCGCTGTTGCACCAGCACGCCTCAGAGTGGCTCCAGGTGGCAGCCATTTGAATACTCCTGCAACATCCCCAAAGTACCAGTGCAGCAGGGCATTGCAGAAATCTGAAACTCTCGGGTCCCAGCACTGGGAAATCACCTTTTAAGGACAGCCCAGGACGAGCGTCAGCACTCAGCCCACTGACTGCCTCAGTGTACTCCACAGTGATGCTGAGCCTGCTAGGCAGTCGTCCGTCGGGATTCTCCAGGGGCTTAACCCTAACAACGCTTAACTTGCAGTGCTGGCCACTTCAAAGCTTTAGGGGCCTCATCTCACTGCACCCTACCACAGGATTTTCAGACAGTATGCCTGGAAGCGTACCCTGAGAGAAACAGAGCTGCTCTTCTACTCTGTGGCTCCAGGCAGCACTCAGTCTCCTCCGGCTCATGTGCGCACCCTGGCAGCACTTAGTCGGGTGGCCACTAACGCATCATCAGGCAAATGCCACTATGCATGGAATTCACCTGGACTAATGGATAGGAGGGAGACGGCCGCCTGGGGAACAGCACCAGGCTGCCTGGGGAATTCCTGACAGCAGCGAGATGTAAGCCAGAGATGCCCTGGTTCCTGGCGAAGTCTCTGAGCCACTACTGCTTCGTAGAAACCATCCAAAAGATGGGGCTCCTGAGCCATCTCCGATTCAGATTGGAGGATGAAGAACAGAAGAAAAGCCGTTCCTGAGGGCCAATGTCCAGTCAGATGTCCCTGGGAAGCAGGGAGGGAAGGCACCCCTACCCCCTCCTTTGCTGTCCCTCAGAGGTCTCTGGACCTGACAAGCACCCACAAACACATTATATTGCCTTCTTCATCTTATGGGCAAAGCGACTCCAGATTTTCTTGAACAGAAGGTTCACACATGCACATACCCCGCTTTGCCCCAGACTGCTTACTCACTGAGCACAAGCAGCCAGTGCTCTGCCGCTCCTGCTCGCAACAGGTTGTGCATGTTGAGCTGATGTCTGTGGGAGTTTATCATTTCAAACATACCTGGCTGAGTTTTTCTGCATGAGGCATTTATTGTGTGCTTGTGCCCCATTGCTCATGGGTCCATATGGGCATTTTAGATTACCTTGTGATCTCGCAGTTTCACTTTTGTGTTTTCAGAGCACTTTCCCATCATTTGTCAGAATGGAGAAAATGGGGCACTATTTTAGAACTGAGAAATGGCGCTGTTTCGCCTTATGTATTTGGGATATTCCACTATAGCACAGCTCCACCTTGAGGTTTTCTGGTGGAAAAGAAAGATAGGAAAAGCTCTTCATAGGGAGCTGGAATCATAACTCTGTGACAAAACCAGGAGTAGATACAGGGATTAACAGCCTCGAAACGGCTGATGTTACAGTCAACCAGTTATAATAAACATGACACTTTGCAGTATGATGGCTGCTCGTAAGGAGCTACAGAGAAAGTGGCTCTGGCAAACGGAGAGTTATGCCTGGAAGAAAGGTGGGTAGGTGGGTGGACTGCCGAGCAGGTCCGTGGTGGCACAGGTCTGTCGTGGGCAACAGGAAGTGTCTTCCTGCCAGGAGAATTTGGCTCAGTTTGCTCCAGCCTCTTGCCCCACAGCCAATTTGCTGGGCCCGTGCCTAGCTCTGTCTTAGTTCTGTCACCATCCTTTTGCTCTGAGAGCAACCATGTCTCACTCCAACAAGCCCAAACTACTTCACCAGCCCTTTCTTGGTCACCTTAAGGAAGATCAGACCATGTTTATCCAAAAATAAACTGCACACACACCCTTTCCTTGGAGGTTAGTGTGCTTAGGGAGGGCTGTGTCGGTTTATCCATTTAGGGTGTATCCCAGTTCACAGTCAACAAATGCAGACTTCTAGGATGGCTTGCTGATACTGGGGTCAGCCTATACGTTTTGGGTTGTTGCCATTTTAACGTTGTCACCCTGTGATTTGGGGGTGGGGGTGGGGGAAGGTGTTGTCAGAGCCAGCGCTGCATAGGCTCAGCGGGAGAGACCACTCTGTATCTTTTTCCTCCCCTGCCGCGGCCCTGACTAAAATGCACCTCCACCCGGTTGCTGTTATTGGCACCAAAGGGAATTGCTCTCCCACTGCAAAGAGGAGCTTGGGGAGCGGCATGTTCATCACAAGCCAAGCTGGGATGAAAAGTGTAACCCGCTCACCTCCTCTCCCCCACTGCCAGCATCTGTAACCTGACTGCCAATCACACACAGGGACTAGTATCTTTCAGAATCCAGCACAATAACACATTCCACATGATGCACTGCTGGCCTCCAAACAGCCACAATGCATGGCGTGACTCTTTCCAGGGGCACAAGCAGAGGCACCATAAAACAGAAAAACCCTTGGGAATTCCCAGCATTCCCCACCCCAACCCATTCAGGTGCGCAGGAGAGCAGCCTAGCTGTATTCTTTTTAGCACCATTGAAAAATGCAAAGTGCCAGGCAATTGAACCAGTGTTTACCACTGGCTGTGCCATGGCTCTCCTGGCCTGGCGCTCCTGAGGAACTGCAGCAGTCTCCCCCAACCTGGTGCCCTCCAGAGAGGTTGACTGCAACTCCCTGCAATGCCTGCACTTCGATACCTCTGGAGGGCACCGAGTTGGGCAAGGCTGAGCTAGGCCTCCGTGGTGCCCAAGAGGGGCAGGGTAATCATTTTGCACCACAGAAAACATGACTGTTTCTGCGTCTCTTACCACTTCCACTTTCCTCTCACTGCAGTAGACTGGGGGGTTCGGGATGCACCTGACACAAAACGCTCTTGACCTGCTAGCTCCGCTGGCTCGAGGGCTGCCAGCCCACTCTTCAGTGCTAACACTGCTCTTTCTCTTCTAGCCAGCGGCCGAGGGGGCTCCTCCCTTGCCAGGCCTCGCCCACCCCTGCTGCCGCCAGCTGGGGTTCCTGGTGATGTGATTTTATCCCATACTGAGAATCACATTGCCAGGGATTTCCAACTGTCAGTGAGCCATCGCACCTGGACAGAAGGCCCATAAGCAGGAGCGCTGCAGTGGCCGGCACCGTGCCTGTGGTGGGAAGTCAGCTAGAGGCTTGCAGTCGGTCACTGGTCCTGTAGAAAGCTGCAGGGACTGAGGCTGGTTCTGTGTGCCTGTACGTGCGAGCGAGAGGGAGGGAGGGAGGGAGGGAGAGCACGAGCAGGGGTGCTAAATAAGCAAGGAGCCTTGGAATTACCTGGGAAACGCCTTCTTCAGACTCGAAAGGGCAGGGCTTAGCCCACCTGTGAACAGTGTTCAGCCATGTTCACAGTGGCTAAGTTCCGCTCCTCAGAGTTCCCTCCCAGCCCCCTTCCAAGATGAAGCTGCACCGCCAGCAGAAGCAGAAGCAACGCTGTGGCCTCCAGGGGTGGACGGGGGGACCATGTGGGGCCTGCAGGCCCCTGCCCACCCCTGGCTTCCTGCACAGGGCTTGGCCTCCCGTGCCTACTGAGCTGATACTCAGTTGCTTTGGTTAAACTGGCTCAGTTCAGCAGGAACAGGAGTCCCACCCAGGCCTCGCCGGACAAAGCTGCTGACAGGCACTGGCGTGACTCCATTTCCTCCCTCCGCCACGGTGGGGCTCTGAGCAGGCTCCAGGCATACCAGTGACTGGCAGCGCCCCTCCACAACAAAAGAGCTGCCTCACCTGGAGGACAGGTGTGCCCCGTGCCACACCATCCCTGCCAAAGCTCTACCGCTGAGCTGCTTTTTCCCCATCTTTTTGGATGGGTCTTTGTGTAGTTCTTCTTGAACAAAGTGGTTAAAATCTTGCAGCACACATGAATAAAATAAATGTCCTTAACTGTTGTCAGCCCCTGACTTTTGATTGCCATCTGTGGAATATGCAAGGGATGGGTTTAGGGGATCAAGAATGGGGCAAGTAGGAGGCGGAGATCCTGCGTTCTGATTTAGGGCTTGGGATGAGTGCTTGGTATCTTTAAGCATGAGTGGGAAGACCCCAGTAGAGGGTCTGAGTGAGTTCCACAGAATCTTAGTTAAAGACTGGCATGTAGCACTTCTTCCAGCCTCCAGGCTGAATCCCATTTTGGAGCAGGTCTTGAGGGCACATACCACTGGTGGGAGTGGCTGAAAGTAAAAGGGGTGAGGTGAAAAGCACCAGAAAATTGTGCTTTAAAGCTCTCACCACCAGTAACTAAGAAGAGGCATTTCAACTTTTTAGAACTGGGGGGGGGGGGGTGTACACAAAAGCCAGGAAACCATCCATCGGTGGTGAAAGGAAAGGGGCTGGGGCCATAGGACAGGAAGTAGCCATCTGGGGACTCAGGCAGGCCAGACTTCCCTGCTTGATCTGAGGTTCTGCACCCATTTTAAAACAAGAACAATTTTGGTTTAAAATGATGTCATATGGCTCTGGGTATGTTGTGGGGAGGTGGGGGGGGGCGGTCTGATGTAGGTCTCTATAACCAGGGGTTTCTTGGGAGAAAGTTGGAACCCAGAGAAAGCAACATCCAAAGGTGCTCACGAAAGACACAGGAGCAAAGCAAGTTAAAGAAAACTGGCAGTCTTGAATGCTGCCAACTTATAAGCTGATGCCTGCAGCTGAGCCATTTCAGAAGCAGCTTTATTGGCAGGAAGAGGCACTTGCAATGTTCACTGCCATGGTGTAAAAGGGCTTCCAGAAAATCAAAGTTGCAGCTAGAGGTGCAGGAGCCAGACAGATTTCTCCCTGTGGCCCGAGCATTGGCAACCTTGATTGGTAGCGGTTCTTGCTGAGGAGCAGGGCCATTCCTCCTGCTGCTCTTAGGCAGGAGGAGAGGCGGCCTGTCCCCACACCTCACTTCCGCCACAGCCCCAGCCAGCGGCATCACTAGTAACGCACCAAAAGCAGTGAGCAAACCTCTTCCCTGTGGGAACCCCTGAAGTGACCCTCCCTTTACAGCTCCCCAGGCAGGACACGCAGGGTGAGCCCTTCCCCACCCATCCGGGCAAGCACTGTGGGCACTTTGTCAGCAAGCCCAGGCTTCCTAAGCAATTAAGGGATTATGGCAAGAGGAGTGGCACCTGCCAAAGATCCCACCCTCTCTGAGTCACAGGAGAGTTGGCCTCAGCCCAAGAGTCCCCTGCCCATAGGTGTGATTGGCGGAGCTGGAATGTGGGCGCAGGAATGGGTCCATGCGCAACAGGGTGGGGGCGGCATGGCAGCGGGGGGGGGGAGACATGTGCCCACAAGAGCGGGCCAAGGAACTACACAGCTTGCAGGGAACCTGATCCTACTTGGTAGAGGTAGCACTCACTGGAGCGGTGTGGTGGTTCTGGTCCATTTGGATCAAGAGGACACGTGGTGCAACAGCCTTCTCAACCCGGTGCCTTCCGGATGTGTTGGGTCACAACTCCCTGCATTCCCAGCCAGGATGACCTTCGGAGTTTCAGCCCTGTGGGAGGCTCCAAGGAAGCTGCTTCCAGTCAGTCTTGCAAGCCCTGCCAGTCCAGCCGTGGAATATGAAAATGTCAACATACTGAGGAACTGAATAAAAAACAAAGCACAGGAAGCTAGGAGTGGATTTGCCCCTGAGCTTTACAAAGATTTGTGGCCTTCCTTGTCGGAAAGTGTATTCAAACCCAAAGTGAATCCCAAATCAAACCCGAATTCAGAATCACATACAATGGGCTTGGCTTATGCATTTAGTGAGCTACATCTATTCAGACAGAGCTGTTTAAAAATGTTTTTTAAAGGTTGCCATCCCGCCTGTGCTGCACACTTCCTCGGGTGAGCCTCAGTGCTGAGGGCTGGGACATGGGGGAGCTCCTGGACTTTTTCTTCGGGGTGCAAATGTCTGAGCAGCAGTGTCCCCTGGTGTGGTGGGAGCTATAGGCCGAACACACCTGGCGGGCAGAGGTTGGGCAGGCTGATTTTAGGCAATGTATCCTCATCTGGTGCCTTTCAGATGCTTTGGACTTCAGCTCCCATCAGCCCCCATCCCCAACATGGCCAGTGATCCTGAGAACTGTAACCTGAAACATGTGGAAAATGCCGGGCTTAGGGAAGGCCGGCCTGCAGCGTATACCATTCCCAGCCCAAGATGTTCTGAGGGCTGAAAATCCAAATGGACACTTCCACAGTACTGGAGAGCCATGGGTCAGGAGCCCCCAAAGACTGCCCTGTGAGCCCGACTGCATGGGGGGCCTCCTCTCCAGCAATGGGATACAAGAGGCACCCCTGTGAGTCCAAGCGGCTCTCTGCCCCCCATGAGGCAGCCCCTGCATGGTCTGCGCAGCAGGCCTCCCCCATCTGGGCCAATGGGGCCTGTGCCGCGGTTGCAAGGATGTGGGGAGGGAGGCGGGTGACGCGAGGGCACCAGCAGCTGATACAACCCCCATCAGGAAGTCCTCGTCTGTCCAGAGCCTTTTGATGTATGCTGGGCTATAAATAGGCCCGGAGGAAATGGAGCTATCCTGGAAACGGATCCTCCTCCTGTTCCCCCACTCAGGCTAGCTGCTTTTTTAGTGACACAGCGGCTGGAACAAGGGAAAGGAGAGGTGCCAGCAACAAGTGGGTTATGCTTGGGAAATGGGCTTTTCAGCAGGAGGGCCTGCTGTTCAGAGCGTGGTGCCTAGCAGAGCCCAGGAAGATCAGTTCGAAAATAATCGCTGTTATTTCTTCAGACTCAAAAGATCAGTGAGGACAGGGGAACTGCAGCCTGGTCTGAAGTCCACGAGGCATCTGATGCCAGGCCCCAGAAACCATAGGGGCCAACTCTCGTTACTGAGCAGCGAAGAGGGAACCAGACACTTTGAACATGTCTGGTCTGGAGGCATGCTCTCTCTCCCCCCGCCCCACATATGCTCATGCACAAAGCTCTAGTAATCAAAACAGAGAGGCTCAAGGACTAATTCCTGAAGGACGTTGTAGGATGCAAAATAGTGATAATAATCCCCCATGCATGGCTCAATGCTTCTCCCTCCTTTGATCGGAATGCGTGCGTGCCAGATGAGAGACCTAATACCGAGGTTACTATTCTAGCTCCTGGTTGTGTGGATGAGGCCTGACAAGCAGGCAGCACTGGTGGGTGGCACACCGTGCTAAGATCTAGGGGGCTGCACTGGGGGAGAACAAGCAGAGCAGGGGAAACTAGTTAGAGCAATTCATGTGAGCCTTGGCAATATTCCATAATTTTATTCACCCACCCCAGTAAAATCCAAACTTCTTCTGTGGCCTTCAGCAAGGTATATATAGGGCCAGCCTGTCTTTATCTCACGGTATTTGAACATTGATGTGACATTGCCAACGAGCTTCATGGCTGACGAGGAATTTGGATGCAAGTCCTTCACCATCCAAGTCAACACATGATACAATGCACTACACTGGCCCTTCCTTTGGTTTAAGAAAGATTGGGGTATCTGCTCAGATGAAATTTGCTCTCATATCCCTAAGGGTTTATGCATCAGGCACATTTAAATCAGTTTAACTGTTGTGGTTTTCCCCAGAGAATGCTGGGAACAGTAGTTTAGTGCTATGGGGAGTGCTGTGTTCCCCCATCCCTGGGGAGACCAACTAGAGTCATGACACTAAAGCCAAAATGAAACCAGGGTAGGGAAAACTAAAGTATTTAGTTTGGGACAATGATTCCCACAACTCCTGACCATTCACCTCTTAGCTTGGGGTTTATGAATTACAGCGCAAAACTGCAGCCTGGGCACCTTCCACATGTGATGGCCTCTGCTGGAAGTTTCCCCACCAAGTGTGCTTCCAGACAGATGACTCTGAGTGCTACCAGTCAGATGTCACTGCATAGCTCATCCACCTTTTCCCCCTAATAGATCTGTGGAAAGCAAACAGGCAAAGGGAGTGGTGGGAAAACATGGGAGGCCTACAGACTAAGGCAATGTTGTCAGGACATGCACATATATGCGAATCATATTCTGCCAATGCGCTGTAAGAACTTCATCCAGAAGCACCTGCAGGAACAAAAGAATCCACGAAGTAGAGAACATTACCTTTAGCATCCCAGACATTTACAAAGCCCCAGGCACCCCATCACTCCCTCCCCTGCTGCACTGCCCTGAACTGTCGAGAAGGTGGCCTTGACCAGTCGGTTCAGCTCTGTGCAAATGAACCCTCCTGAGAGCACAAAGGCCACGCTCAAGGTCATCCAGGATCTCTGTGCAAGCCAGTTGCCAGGGGGTAGGGGAAGCACGCTGGCCCCATCCTTCTGCAGAGCTGAATGCAACGGTAGAGGAGCTGTGAGGTCTTGGGAATATTGTGTGTGTGTGTGTGTGTATCTCCTTATCAGCTATTGATCATTCAGTCAAAAGGCAGTATGACAATCTCCTACTGCTAGTACAAGGAATAAAACTCCTACAACTGGTAGCATTTTCTGGAGTGAAGGTGTCGGCTACTGCCCATCAATCGTAATTCCAGTTCCTGTGACTCGAAAGGGCTTTTCTTGCCCGCCAGAGTCGCGGTGCTAACACTCCCCACCACCACCCCGCAGAGCTGAGCAGAAAGCCCGGGAGTCCGGCAGGCCTCGCCCGCATTTCCGCCGTCCACCGCAAGCCGGTAAATCCATCTTCGTCCTCCCAGCCCAGGAGCTGCCTCGGCAGCAATAACAGCAACCGCCACCCTTGCGTGCAACTCCGGATCCCCCGCCCCAGCGGCGCGGCGGATGAGACGAGCCCAAGCGTGGGCTGCGGAAGGCAGGCGGGGAGCGAAGCGCCAGCCCTGGAACAGCAGCCGCGGGCAACAGCAGCGCCGGCCGCACGTAGCGCACGGCCCGGGTATGCGCGTGGGCGCGGCGCCCCCTGGTGGCGGACGGCGGGCCCTGCTTCCGCGTCTTGCGCGCGGGACAAAGAGCCGTCCGAGCACCTCCGCGTCGCCGCTGCCGTGATTTGGCCGTTCCGGGCAAAACAAAATTCCGATCCCGAGAGGAGGGAAAGGGGAGGGCGATGGCGAGCGCCTCCCTCGCTGCTCCCCCACGCGAGTCGCCAGGAGCGCCCTTTCGGTCGGAATGTGTCGCTTTGTGAGGCTGTTTTCCTACGCCGGGCAACAAAGCATAAAGCCGCTCTTGTGTAACGCTGCCTATAAACGTGGAAATAAACAAGCCCACCGGCGCCTCGCCGGGAGGAATGCCCGCCGGCACCAGGGATGCCCCACCCCCGCCCCCGCTGTGTATCCCGTAAAGGCCGAGCCCGACAGCAGCTCAGGGGAGCAAAGGACGCATCCTGCGCACGTCAGCAGGCAGCGAACGGCCCACGGCCCAAGCAGCCCCAACCCTAATCCCGACCCAGCCCTTTTCAAGGCTGGCGAGGGAAGGACGGAAGGAGGATGTCAAGGTGCGGGAGACTTACTTAGGCTCGGTTTCAGAAATGTAAGGCGCCCCTTCACTCAGCCTTCCCCAAGCGGGTTGAGCTAAAAGGACCAGTTGGCTATGTGCAAGGTACCTGGAGGGCACCAGCTTGGGAAAGGTGTGCTATGCCATGCGAGCCGAGGTGCACACCCCAGGTGAGCATCCGGGACTCGGTTGTTCAGGTTTGTGTGATGCTCCCCTGGGAAGTGCAGTTTGGGTGGCCTGGATGAATGTTGCCACTCAGAGCTACTGAAACAAAGCCTGCCTCGTTTACTGTGGGCAGCAGTGGTTCAATGGGCTCACCAGGCTAAGTTCTGCTTATTTTTTATCTTGAGAGAGGAAGGGGCTTGTAGGAATGCCCCCTTCCTCCTGTCCCAGTGGGAACCATAGCTGGTTCTTCCCACGTGGCCTGTGCCTGCCTGAGCAAATTTTCCTGATGGCAAACTCTGTTTCTGCTTCTCCGCACATCTTCCTCCCAAATTCAGTGACTCTTACCCTGCGTAGGTGTCACCCAGTGCAGCTGCCCCCTGGGGAGAGAAACTGTGATGTCAAACATTGCAAAATAGAAGCACTAGTCATGGCCATGCCTGACTTGGCCAACCTGAACAAAAGCCAGAGGCAGCGTTGTGCAATGGGTGCTCTGCTCCGTACCTAGGCGAGCTGGCTTGCCCCACCTATTCCTGGGGAGCAGCCACCCCAGCAGGGAGCCCAGTTGCCCACCCCCAAAAGAGAGGGACTGCATCCCCACAAAAGCCGCCCCGAGGCTTCGGCGAATGGGGCAGCATAGAAATTTTCTAAATAAATAAATAAAAGGAGTGACTTGCATAAAACGTGCGTATGCTCATTTGTGCATGTCGATGCAAATTGAAGAACAGAGTGCTTCCAGATGAAGGGCTTCTAGCACCAGCAGTGAGAAAGCACCTTCTAGCAATTGCAGGTGCCCCACCCCCACCCTTGATGGATTACTTGCAGTAAAGGGGGAAAAAGCAAAACAGAAGTGGTAGGGAAGCGTAGGAGGATTATGAGTGGAAGATGATGGTGCCTGAAAGTTCTGTGAATTTGGCAAGACAGGGGTACCCTAGAAGCACCCCGCACTGCCGTGATGTAAAGCACCTTGCCAGAGCAGGAAGACTGTGACAAGGTGAACTGTGTGTACCTTCTGCCCTAGTCTGGAAGGGCAGCTTCAAGGCCCTGCTGCTCTCCCTTCTTGGGGCTCGTGCTCTTTAAACCACCCTTGGACCAGGCAACGCCTCACATAAAGGATTATGCTCTGTAAAGATCTGACATAAGACCCATTTCTGCCCCAAAATGTCATGTGATCCCACCTGCTATCAGAATCCCTGTTCAGCAGAATTTCAATATTGTGGACTATATTCACAGCAAGTGGCTTTTCCATCCCCCTATCATTCTAAATGTGGAAAAATCTGTTCCTTATCATAGGAATTTAGCATGAAAAATATACCTTGTGAGGGATGTGATGTGACCGACGTTCACAAAATCCACATGAAGAATGGCTGAGCTGCAACGATTTTTTAAAAAGTTACATCAGTGCACAAGCTGGATTGTTTTTGTGGCCACCCAAAGCGTACCCTGACATTTCTGTTTTGCTCATTTCTGATTATATGAAAAATACCAGTATCACAAGGGTGTGCCTTTGGTTTGGTCAAATTTATTATGCATTCCTAAAGTTAGGAGCTTTGAACATTCCCGTTTTAGTCAAGTTGCAGTAGTATCCATATCTAGTAGGCACATGCAGATGGGGGAAAGGGGAGGCACTGCTGTGTGTGTCTGCTTGCATGCGGCAGGTTCCTGCACGTGGTGACCTGTGGCGCAGCACTGTCTGCCCCTCAGGAATGATGTATCTGTGTGCAACCTGTTTGTTGCTTGTGGCAGGCTCATGCACGTTCCTGAACATTCTGCACGCAAAGTGTTTCGTGCTGTGGTCTTCAGATCTCTTATGGAATCACAGAACAGTAGAGCTGGAAGGGGCCAATAAGGCCTTCAGGCCCAACCTTCCGGTCAAAGCAGGACTCCAACTTAAAGCACCCCTGACTGTTTAGGAGTTTCATAAAAGGTAAAAAGGTAAAGGTTTCCCCTTGACGTTAAGTCCAGTCATGCCTGACTCTAGAGGGCGGTGCTCATCTCCGTTTCCTGGCCGAGGGAGCCAGCGTTTGTCCGCAGTCAGTCTCCGTGGTCATGTGGCCGGCATGACTAAACACCGAAGTGCACGGAACACTGTTACCTGCCCACCGAAGTGGTACCTTTTCATAAGCTTGCATTTTCATGCTTTCGAACTGCAAGGTTGGCAGGAGCTGGGACGGAGCAACGGGAACTCACTCCGTTGTGCAGATTCGAACCGGCAACCTTTCGATCAACCAGTCCACAGCACAGCGGTTTAAACCACTGTACCACCTGCAGTCCCAAGGAATCTCATAAGACCTGGTTAAAACTTGTGTTTCTGGGCTGTTGGGGGAAAATCCAAAGCTACATTGTTAATTTTCCGCTAGGGCTGGGCTGGGCTTAGGGACTGCCCAAGCAGTTGGACAGACTAGTATCTATCAGGAGATTCATCCTGACTGGTTGAAGCTTAGCAGTAATTGGTTTCCTGTAAAGGAGTCCACCTGTAGGGAAGTCACCCACCTAGCACTCTGTAACAACCTATTACACTTTTTGGACAGTTAGAAGATAATAGCAAAAAACAGGGATAATTATGATGAAGTGATGATGTTACATAGTCCGGGACTGACATACATTAAGTTCAGTCATATACATGAAGTTCTTTCAAAAGTTGAAAGTAAACTGCAAATGCCAAATTGTTCTGCTAAAAGACTAAACCACAGCTTACCCAAGTGAGCCATGTAGCTTAGTTCATACCCTTTTTCTAAAAACAAGGGAGTTCTTGGATCAGAAACTTTCGGGTTAGGCGATGAGTTAAGCTAAGGCACCATGTCAGCAGTAGACATGTTCTAGGCTCACATGTTGAATTCACTAACAACTTAGCCTCTGTCCATCCATGACTTCCCTTGGTCTTGGAGCCCCAGCCCTCTTCCTCCGCAGGTTCAGGGAACCCCAGGGCTGTCCCTACCATGAAGCAGAGTGAGGCCATTGCCTCTGGTGGCAGGTGTTGGGGCAGCAGTGGTGGCCTCTCAGCTGTTCCTCTTGAATTCCCCGTGTTATCCACCCCCTTTGCTGGATGACCAACCTGTGTAGACCACACAGCCTGTCCTTTGCCCCCTGGCCTGCTGCCACTAATGCAATGGACGACACTCTCTGCTGTTGAATTAAGTTTCAAGTGCCTGTCTGTAGCCGGGGCACAGAAGGGGTGCCCTCTTGTCTTTGTTCTTCGCTGCAGGAAAGCAGCAAAAAGAAAAAAAGGAACATGTGGAAGCCAGGCAGAGCATGCATCCTACAACTTCAGCATAAAACTGCAACACCACAACCATAGATGAGCAACATCAGAAAGAAGGGAGCGGGAGAGGCATGTTTCAACCAGCAGGAGACAAAACTAGTGCAAAGAATGACTCTGCCCTCGAAATCTGGGACTATAAGAGGCATTATATCACAGGGCTTAAATGCTTGCTATTAAGGTTGTAGTCAAGCATGTTTTAAAAGTACCAGGAAACCCTGGCAACCATCTTTATTGGTGGTGAATGTACGACATCCATAGGATTGCCTACTGAGAACAATTCCTCTTTTTAAAGTTTGGCAAACATTGTCTGTCTGTGTCCTAAGTATTCAGCCTTTGGGACACATTCTGTGTTTGCTCTCAGAAAGAAAATGCACACTGAGAGAATTCTGTTGCAGGCAAGATTGAGGAGGACAAGATGGTGTCTGTGCCCCACGTACAAAACATGGTGCCCCACGCCTGAGGCAGCAGGTTAGTTTTAGGGGGCACAGAGCAAGTTCTGTCCTCCAGCAAAGGGGAACAGGGGAGCTCACTGAGGAAGACCCAGGCCTTCCCAGCACTCACTGCCTGAAGGATTGTCTCATTGTGCCTGTTATTCACTCAGAAAGCAATTTTGTGGAAGCACTCGCAAACAAGCCACACCTTCAGCAATATTCCAGATTTTGAGACCAGTTTTCCAAGAGACCTTCAAGAATCTATTAATGCCAGCCTGATGGCTCCCTGTTGCTGCCCGGGCAGCACCCAGCACCAAGTAGAGAGGCCGTGAGCACTGCCCTTTTCCACCTCATAATGAGCACTGCCGGCTGCCAGACTTTACTTGCTACACAGCTGTGACTCAGGACTGTGTAACCTGGAAGTCAGTGCCTGAACTGGACTGCTCAGTTTCACTCAGGGGTGTTATTACTAACTAGAGAGCTCTCCATGCCACGACAGCCCGGGAGGTTTGCCACAGATCTCGCCTCAAGTCTGTTCCAGACATAGGCTAAACTTGGGCAGTCCTTTTGGTGCCTGGAGGTTGATGTCAGTGGAGTTCAAATTTATATTTGTGAGTGTGTATGTGTCAGTTGACCAGAAGTAGCCTTGGCTTACTTCTCAGACGTATTGAGTCCCTCATGGGCTGTTTGTGTAGCCGGAGGCATCACGGCCCAGGAAAACTGCACAGGGTCTGGCAGGGCCAATACAGGTTGAAGGATGAGTTGGCTAAGGGTGTGTTGGTTGGGCCCCCTCCAATATTGGCATGGCCCTGGTGGGCTTACCCAATGCCACCTGCAGCTTTCTCGTCAGCAGCAGGTGGCCTCCATTTTAACTTTCCACAATGCACTGTGGTGATACTCCATCAGAAGCACTGTGAGAAATGGAAATAACAGCTGCCTAGCACTGAGGAAAATGCTGCTTTTCAAGAGATGCTGACCTGAGGCCCTGTCAGGTATGTGGTGGACCTGTGGTAATTTGGAAGTTTTTTTCTCCCTTTCATCATGACATTGGTCTGTTAGGATTTATTTTAGGAAAGGAAATCCCTGTGATGCCCATGGAACCTTTGGTGCACAAGGCATTCAACCACAAGGACATGGTTTTTAGGAATGGCAGGTACCTTGAGATCCAGCTTCTTGAGATGCCAGCGGCAGAGCTAGGGTAGCGGGAGGGCAAAGTTCTTCATTGATCTGGAAAGAATGGAACCCAATGGGTAAGGATGGGGCCTCAGCCCCCCCCCCCCCATGGAGCAGAGGATGGGGCCCACCCTGTCATCAGTGGTGTAGTGGATTCAGGGTGACCTGGGACACAGTGCAGTCCTACTCTCATGTTAGAAGGGAAGAATACTTCGTAACCTGACCTGAGATTGCCGAGACACCTGCCCCTTTATAAATTCACTAAATATAATATAAATACATGTCACCTGCCAGACGCTTCGAGATTCCTTGTGCCTTCCGAACTTAGCTGCAGTCTTCTCAGTAGCTGCAGGGAGATGAATTTGCCCAGAAATGATATATTGTTTAATGTGAACTATTTTGAGATGGCTTGGTCTTGAATAGGCAATAGAGAAGCATTAGCTTTGCTGAAGACTTGCTCCGGATGGAAATGAAGCTGCTAAAATTGGATTGCTGGAGAGATCAGGGCAACCGCCTGCAATTTTGGGTTCTTTTTGGGGATGTGGTTATGGGGACTGTCATGATGAATCCCTGCACATCAAAATTTACCTCCACAGCACTGCCTTGCCCCAGGAAGATCCCAGCTGTGCCTAGCGAGACAGACAGGTCAGTGAAGAATCATTGTGATGCACTCAGGCCTAACAAAAAATAGCCATCCACCCCTGAATCTGGTTCCTTGCTGAGATTTTATACCTTCTTTGAAAAACTGCTGCCATCACTGATACTTCAGTTCAAACTTTGACTCAGTAGTCATGTGGTACCTGTCAATTTCAGTGCAAATCCAGAGAATCTCAGCTACTGGGCAGTATACTGGGCAATTAAAGAATTAAATATTGATATGACGAGCTGGAAAAGAGTGCAGTAACCTAAAATCAGGGAACACAAAGTCTAAATGAGGTCATGTCTTTATTTCACGTATAACCAACATAATTGTCACTTCTTCTGCCAGTGTCGTGTTGTCCACTCTAATAAACCTTTTTGTTGATTTCAGTTAAGGCGTGTGTTGAGCTGAGTCAAACTCACCATTGAATAGAAATTTCATCATCATCAGAAGCCCAGCAGGTGGAGAGGCAAGGCCTTCTCTACTGTGGGACCAAGGTCATGGAGCACCTTCCTAAGGAATATCCACCTGCCTGGGATCACTGCGTGTGTTCTAGTGAGAAGCATACACTCTGAAAACCTCTCTTCTCAATATGCCTTTGCCAGGGCTGGAAGCTGAGGGAAGACAACTTCCAATGAGTTTTGTTGCTGCTGAATGGAACTAGAGCTGTTTTCATAGTTCCATGTTTTGTTTTAAACTTTTGGGTGTGGTTTATAGTTTCATGTGTTTTTATGTTAAAGTTGTCAGTCACCCATGGGATTTCTTGAAATAAGCTCTGAGTCTAGGTGGGCTTGCAGGAGCCATTAAGCAGAGAAGAGCAGACAGCTAAATCTGTTTCCAAAGTGTGCTTGCTCCTGTGAAGCTGCACTGAAAGCAAGCAATGGGATTTGCTGCATTGGTAGGCACACATTTCTCATACAAAGGAAGTTGTTGTCTTTTTGTGACTGTTTGAGGATGAGGAGGACGACTTAGTATGAAAGAAGTCACCAAGCCCAACTCTGTTCTGCACAACAGCTAGATTGCCAATCAGCTCTGTGTTGTGGAGAATGGACTAGGCTAGAGCTGGGACCAGTCTTACTCTGCATTTTGGATCTATCGCTTGTGCAGCTATAGCTGATTTCTACATTGATCGAGAGAGAGATGTTGGCACATCTGGGAAGTACAGACAGGAACAGATCTGGGAACCGGTGGCAGGGGGGCAGTTGCCCTCTATGACAGACAATTTAATTTTCAATTTTTATTTCTAAGTTTCTGCTGGAGAGGGTTACTGCCTCCTCAGCTCCTGGAACCAGGCTAGGGTGCAAATCCTGACAATAGTGATTTGATCTGGAGTCCAGGAGGTAAGATTCAGGCCCGTTTACATCAGAATGTGCAAAGAATGAAATCCTCAAGCATCCCCAACTGTTACTACCTAGTTGTGCTTCCATTTCCCATTGATCTTTTTGATTACTGTAGTCCAGACGGAAATGAATTTGTTTCCACACAGAGAACCCATCATGTAAAAAAAAAAAAAGTGTTGTTCATAGTGAACAAGCAAACTGGACTGCAAAAGAACAAAGCACGGTAAAATAGTTCTTCACTGTCTCTCTGCTGGGCCAAAGAGACTTGGCTTGGGCTAACCCAGATGAGTCAATTCATTCAGGCTCTGTGCAAGAAAACAAACAAGCTGAGAAACAAAAGCCACACAACATGTCCAAAAGAGAAGCCAAAAGAACAAACGTTGTGGTTTATGTTAAACCTTTTACAAAATAATACAATAAATGATTCAATAAATAGAAAAAAATTACAAAATTACAGGATTCTTTTTAATACAGGAAAACAAAGGAATAAAACCAAAAACTTTAAACTAACCGACTAGCTGGCTCCGAAGTGGAGCTGTGCAACAAACCAACATCTCCACCAACACTAAGGGCCAGGAGGTGCCGAGCACAGGGCGCCCCCCTGGCCCCATGCGCACAAAAAGGAGCTCCTTCTGGGCCCCTTGCCTCTTCATATATATTAACTTTTAAAACATCATCTCGTCTTCACAATAATCTAATTAGTAGCATGAGCTTGTTGTGGTTTGTTCCTGAGTAGATTTATCCAGCAGAAAAAAGTGGGATTTTGGAACGGGATGTTTGTGGAAATGTCATTAAGCACCCCGCAAGTGGCCACTTAGAATCCCCCCCACCCACCGTGCCTCTGTGGGAAGAGCTAGTCTCTCACATGGGGCCAGGCTGACTGCCGGAGCAACCAATATCTTACCGGTGCAAGCCAAGCAGGTGGGATCGAAGAGTTGCACCCCACTGCCCTCAGCGATGCCACAAGGAAATACTGGGGCAGGGAGGGCACCTCTTGGATCGCATGGCACAGCCACCTGGCATGGCCAGTGCCTCAGGCAGGCCCAGCACCTAGCAGAGTCATCTTGGTCTGAAAGAGGGGAGGAGGTTTGAGGTATGAGCTGTCTATTCACCAGCAGCTCCAGAATGCTGTACTGGAGGAGTCAGGGAGTAGGAATCCTTCAGTTGCAGGAGTCTGAGGGGCATTAACTGGAAACGGGCAGGGAGGGACAACCACAGCACAGGGCACAGCCCCTCCTGTGCCCTTCGTCCCCCACGCTGCAGGCAGGGTCTGGAGCCAGTGTGTGACCCATGAGCACAGGCAGGGGAAAGCAGAAATACTGACAGATTCCAGAGGGGGTGTTGGGGAGGAGGGCAACTTTGGGAGGGCAGCATGGTCCCCAATTGCACACTGGGAAGGTAAGAGTGGGGGCCTGACCAGAGATCTAGTTTGCTTGGAGTGGGAGAAGCTGCAGGTCTGTGAGAGAGCGTGCATGCATGTGTGAGGCATGTCACCTGTGAGGGCAAGCCGAGGCTGAGGGTCCGGCGCAATGCACTTCTGGTCTCTTCCAAAAGTACCACCCCGTGAAAGACGCGGCCAGCTCCTAGCTTTACACCTCTGACCCACCCTCCACCACCACCCTTTTCACAGAACTCAGCCAGAGAGTGCCCAGAACATTTCCATCTGTGGCTGAAGATCTTGGGAGTCCTGCTGCCAGTCCCGCAGCTGAACATCCCTCTGGTCATGCTCAGGCTTAGGGAACAACTGTGCCAGCCGCGCCTAGGTCAGGCGGCCTGCTGCAAGGGCTTCTGGGCCGTGTGCTTTCAGTGCAACAGGACAGCAACCTGAATGCCGTCTGTGCAGGAAGGCATCAGCACCGGCACAAGGGAACATGGGACCCTCCAACTGTTGGACGGCAGCTCCCATAATCTCCTGCCTCCGGCTATGCTGGCTGGGGCTCGTAGGAGTTGCAGTCCAGCAATGCCTGGAAGGTCCCATGTTCCCCACCACAGCGTCAGCACTTGCAGAGTGAGGTCCCCTGGGCTGCAGGGATGCTCCTGCCTCTCCCCTCACATGCACATTTATTCAGAGGTTCAACAGAGGTTTGGTTATTTCAGACATAAAGGGACTTGGAACTATGGGGAAAGTGGGATTGGGACTTGGGCACAGAGATCGCATGTAGGGCTCTAAGCAGGGAATAGGAAGTAGGTCCCCATGCATCCCACCCCAGCTTGCATAAATGAGGCCGCACCAGCCCCCATCATCACTGGGTTGGAACTACAACATTGGAGCAGTAGCAGTGAAATTCCATGAGACCCCACCAAGACCTGGATCCTGCAGACCAGTGGGGAAACGCCTGTGGTCATGCGGCAAGCTAATACTGAAATCGGCAACTCCTGCAACCAAAGCGCAGGCCCAGCTCCTTCCTTTCCCCACTGATGGAGCCTGTGGAAAGCTGAAAGCTTCAACTTTTGAGGGGCTGTGCCCAGCCCAGGTGATGCAGGTCCCCCAACCCCGGGAAGTGCTGTCCCATCTGCTCAGTCCTGTAGCCCTGGGCCCTGCACTGCAGGGGGGAGAGACCTTGCTGCTTTCCCCCTTCACAGGCCGGGGGGCCCTGCCTGGCCACATACCCAAAGCACACGTGCCCCCAGGGAAGCAGAGCTTTCCACCCCACCCTCCAAGCCAAAGTGCTTCTGATCAAAGGGGAGAGATGTCCCGCTGGCTGTCCTTCCCCCCTTAGCCAAAGCAGTCCCTCCCCAAAGTGCCCCCTAGCCAAAGCGCTCCCGCACAAGCAACATCAGTTTCTTCTTGCCCTTGTAGGTCTGTTTGAGGTTGTCAAGGAACTGGCTGAAGCGCACGTGCCCTTCATGTGCCATCAGGAAGGTCTCGCGGGCTTTTCCCAAGAACTCAATGAATTCGCCGTAGTGCCGGGGACTGATGTGGGTGAGGCGCGAATGGGTGGTGCTGATGTAGGCAGCCATGGCCGCTTCCAGGAGCTGGCAGAGCGGGGCCTTGTCCATAGCAAACAGCTTCCCTCCAGCCCCGGTGCCCCCTGCACCTCGGCGCCCCCCACCCAGCGAGGCAAGGCCTGGAGTAGGGAGGCTCCAGCGATGCAAGATATCAGACAGCATGGGGGCGCACTGCACGCTCTTGATGATGAGAGGGACAATGGCGGCCAGCTCGTTCTTCCCCAGGGACTGGCTGAGGGAGCAGGCCCAGAGGACGTCGTTGAGGGCGGGGTGGGTGTCCTGGTTGAAGGCGATGTTGAGGTGGGAGAAGGCCAGGGTGGCCAGCTTGTAGGCGCGTATCGGCAGCCCGCGGTGCTCCATGTACCGGGCCACAGTGAAGAGGTGGGAGTGGCCCATGCCTGCGGAGGCTGCCGAGTCTAGCACAATCTGGTAGGCTGCCTCGAAGGCGGCGTGGTTCTTCTCACAGAGCGTCAGAGCTGGCAAGGCACAGTTCTGTGGGTCCTTCATGGCGCACTGCAGGGCCAGTGTCCGGGCGCAGCTGCACAGCTCGTCCCGCTGCCCGGCGCTCAGGCTCAGCCGCAGCAGCGTGGCGTGTGTTGTGCCTGTCACTGCCACGATGGTCGTGGCCTCAATGGGTGTGAAGAGTGTGTACCAGTTCTGCATGATGTTCATCAGGGCCTGGACACCTGGCAGGGGTGGGGTGGGGTGGGGAGCAGAGAAAGGGGCAGGTTGCAGGGTTAGTCACAAAGGCCATGACGCACGCACGAGTCTCAAGGGGAGACCCCGAAGCCACCGGGCAACCTTGGAGCAGGGGCAGTAGCTGTTGTGTACAGAGGCAGTGTGGGGAAAAGGGGCCCACCAAGCCAGGGCAGGCCAAGGTTTCCTCACAGCCAAACAAACATCCGTGGAAGATTCTGCAGCCCTCACGCCTGCTCACCTATCTCCGTGGCACAGCTGACGAGCCAGCGAACCATTTCTCTGCGACGCCAGGTCATGGTGTTGAGCGTCATTCGCATCACCTGGGGGAAGAACAGGGGAAGACAGCTGTTCTCAGGGCAGCCCTCATGCTGGGGGGACCAGGCTTCACACGCCCGCCAACCACCTCTCCCCCAGAGCACGACACTGATACACTGCTACTGCTACAGGCACCCGCAGGTGCAACACAGCGGCAGCCAGTGGGGAGCATGGAACCCAGAGCCTCGCACCTGAATCCCTGAGTGGCCCTTTGCTGAAGCAGCCCCTGCCAGCTCCCCTGCTGTAAAACCAGCCTTCAGAGGAGCGCTGGGTGAGGGGGCTATGGTACAGCAGCTGGGATCACCTCTAGGGGAAAGCAGCATCACCCAAATGCAGCAAAGGCACTCCTGGCACCTAGTGGCTGCTCCAAGCAGCTGGACTTGGCACTCTGCAAGAGCTGGAAGCAGCACAGTGGAACCAGAGGGAGAGCCCCGAGGGAAGGTTAACTGCCTGTCTCCACATGCTGAGAACGTCTGGGCTGGGCTCCCCTTGCCCTGTCCTCCACCCAGCCATCCAGCGAAGCTCCTGCATCAGCAGGAGCCCCCGGCCAGCAGCCAAGTTCAAATCTGCTTAAAGACATCTGTATTCGGCCAGCCTGGCTAAAAATCAGATGCCTGGCAGGAGCTGTCACCAGACAGATCAAAATGGGCACTTTGTCTGCCTGACACATTGTCAGAAGTCGGAAAGACATCCCTACCTGTTTTTTAGAAATAGACAGTATAGGCATCAGCCCTCCATGAACAAAGCATCAGATACAAGTACACACTGTTGACAGAAAAATTTGTATGTGGCTATTTAACTGACTATCATGAGTAAATTTCTTGGATAGAGAAACCTCTTGTTTAGCCAGGCAGGAACTGATTTTCAGCAGGCACTGAAGGTAGACAATGAACAAATGGTGCAGAGGGAAAATTCACTATTTAAAGAACCTTTGTAAAGTTTAGTGACCTTGGGACATACATGGAGATGTATAAGAATTTATTTCAATGTACAGATTGCTCAGAAATGCCCCATTTGCAATCCTGAATGTGAACAAGAGCACACATTCTCCAAAAAATAGTTCAAATTTCTGTATGTGTAGTTGGAAAGTGTGTACTTGCAAGATGGGCAACTTTTCTAAAGCACCCAACCTCCTCACAAAGTACAACTTTCAGGGGGGGGAGTATCCCCATCAAACAAACAAAAAAACCTGTTTGCTAGGGAGAATGGTAGGAGGCTGAATTGGGCTTTGGAATAACATCTAGAGAATTTCATTGAGCAAAAGCGTTCCTGGTTCTCCTGTTGCTAGGAACACATTGCCCGTATCACGGGGAACACGTCTGCATGAAAACTTCAACTGTCCCTGCTCACCTGCAGCCCGAGCTCCAGGGAGATGTTAAGCAAGGTGGTGTCTGGAGGAGTGTTGGCTGGTGTCGCAGTCTTGCAGGCATCTTGGGCCAGTTTGAACAGCAGGGCTGGAGAATGAATATTTTGCTGGATGGAGCCCAGGACCATGCGCAGCCAATTGGGGTCGCCTAGAATGAGCCAGAAAGGAAGGAGGGAAGGAAGCATCCAGTATTACACCTTCTGCAAACCTGGGGGCAGCATCCAATTCTCAGCCTCCCTGCTCTGAACGACTGTGTCTCTCTCCCTTCAGAGGAGGAGAGGTGGTTGCTCCCCAGTTTCTGAGCTTCGCTCTCCTCCTACATGACTGGGGCTACCTTTAGCAGCAGTGAGCATGGCAGACGCAAGTTCACACTGCCGGGTTTCTAGGTGCCCCAGGGTAAACCAGCGGGGGAAGCGATTGGCCAACATGGAGTCCAGGGGATTCTGGTGTAGGATGTCACTCGCTGGCAATACCGTCTCCAACACTGGCAGCCTGCAGAGATGGGGAAAGGAACCAAGTCAAGTGGCCACACTGAGAAGACGACAATCCCCATCCCACATCCATCAGACTTGGTGGGCCCACTAAGGGAAGATTGACTGCACACAGATCTGGGGGGAACTGATTTTATTTAAGGGGGTGGGTATTAAGAAATGGGAGTGAGTTAGATAATGGCTCGCTGTGGAAAGGGCACTAGTTTCAAGGTCACGATCTGCAGCATTTTAACAGCAGCAGGAGCTAACACGCAATGACCTGGGGAAGAAGCATAGATGTATACTGGACGGGTGGGGAACAGAGCAAATTGAAACATATAAAAGTGCAGTGTTTATTTCATTTCATTTCATTTCATTATTTTATTTTATTATTTGGCTGGGTCTTGGCCACAAGGCATGGCAAGAGCAGTGAGGGGCAGGGGAACACTGGCAGCCAGTGGAGAGGAGAGCATTTGACTGGGCTGGGGAGAGCCAAGTTCAAGTTCCCACTTGACCATGAAGTTCACTGGCTGACTTAGGGCCAGTCACTCCCTCTCAGCCTAACTGGGTTGTTCTGAGGATAAAATGGAGAAGAGGGGATCATGTAAGCCCCATGGGCTGCTTGCAGGGGGAGCAGGTGGGGCACAAGCAAGCAACAAACAGTACATAAGGCATAAACAGTGGCAGAAGTAGAAGAGATGGCTTACATACCTCATGGCCCGCAGCGCCAAGCGGTAGGCCAGCTCAGGGTCATAGGGCAGCATAGCAGTGAAGAGGTAGCGGGCAAAAGTGTGCATGGGAACGCTCTCACGGAACACGACCTCCCCAAATCCGCTGAAAGGGCCCCCTGGGAGAAAGAGACAGGCAGCCGATTATTAAGAAAGGCAGCGCCATGAGCAGCCCAGGTGCTGGTGCCCGGAAGATCCCTGGAAGCAGAGAAGCAGAGTGCGCATGGATGGACCCAAGAAGCTGGCCTGGCTGCCGCCTGCTGGGATGGCTGTCCCTTCCCAGGCTCTCAGGGTTGGGTAGGGCCCATGTGCCAGCACTTCTAGCTCACGAAGGCCACTGGTGCAGGGCCTGCATGCCCAGGGCAGGCAGAGTCCCTGCACCCCCCAGTGCCACACAGTCTGGGCCAGCCCCTGCTGCTTCTGCAGGGCCAGCCCCGTCCCAGGGCTGCCTGCATGCTGGAGCAGGGTCACCCTCAGGCTTGTGGACTGGCGCGCCATCGCTTGCAGCTCAGTCGCTCTATGCCAGACCAGAAGCGTCCTGACTGTGACTGGGCTGTGCTGCAGTGGGTGGCAGCGGGGCACTGCCTTCACTGGTACAGTTGCCGCTGCTGCCCAGTTTGGGACATCTTTGTGCTGGCCACCAGGGATTCGGAAGAGAAGCCCGCTGTGTCCTCTTTCCTCCAGGCGGCATTCCTTTCCCCCACCCATCCCTCCTCCTCTGCTCTCCTGAGTGGTCGGGGCAGACAGACATCTCATCTCACACGGTCCAGCCATCCTTCACCTACCATCCAGCAGCAGGGCTGCTTGCTTGCGGAGCACGGAGACCAGCCTATCGTCCAGCTCCATCTCGTCCAGGAGCCCAATCAGCTGCTCCTCGCTGCGCACCACCTTGTCCTGAGCGTACAGCCCCTCCGGCATAGACCTCTGCTGCCCCAGCCCCAGCAGCGCCACCTCCAGGGCCAGGGTGAAGTACGACTCGCTAGGACTCGAGGGCACGGGAACATGCTGGTAAAGGGCCTTCTTGGGCTCTGCCGCAGCGTCTGGGGACGGGCAACACAGACAGCACGGCTGAGCAGAGGGCAGCAAATGGAATGGCCTGCTGCCTCTGAAGCAGTCTAGGGCTCAGTGAGGCAGCTTCCCCTCCCCATAACCACCGCTCCGGACATATCATGGCCCTGCTGGCGACAGGGACATGCCCAAGCATGTGCAAAGCCTGCCGACTGCAGGGCTGCAGAAACCCAGCACCCTCTCTCCTTGAGCTAGCACAGGCTCAGCCATTCCCCACAAGAAGCAGCTCCCCTGGCTATCACACCAGACTGTCACCTGCTCCTCTGTGTGGAATGTAGGCAGGGGCAAGGTGCTGATGCTGGAGGAGCTCAATTCTGAAGGACTGGCAGGTTTCCTGCCACCCCTATACCCGGCCTGCTCCTGTCCCCCACCCTGCAGCACCTGGGTACAGGGCCAGCCCCTCGTCGTCCATCCGGGAGGCCTCCAGAAAGGTATGGCAGAGGCAGCCAATGGGGTCCAGGGGGTGCCCTACCCATCCTTCCAGGTTGGTGATGTTAGTTGTGCCTTTGTTCAGCAGCTCTGTGGGGGAAAGAAGCAATGATCCATCACAAACCACTCCTGGTGCTGTGGCAGCTCCAGACCAGGCATCAGAACCCAAGAGCAAATCCATGCATGCATGGAACAGGCGCAAAGCAGCCCAGGTCCTGCTGCCGAGGCCCACAACACGGTGCTCTCCCTTCCCGTTGCGCTAAGTCCTCTCATGCTTCCAAGCACGGGTGGGCAACATGTGGCCCTCAGGCATCTCAGAGAACTTTGGCTGTAGGGCGGTACAGACAGAAATCTCTCTCCCTCCCCCACTCCCATCAGCATAGCTGAGAGGTGATGAAAGCTGCAGGCCAATGTATTGGCAGGGCTGCTGCACTGCTCAACCCTGCTTTAAAGCAGCAGGGGTCTGCAATGCACATGCCAGCTCACCAAGTGCCCTTTTGGTTCTGGCAAAGGCCCCAGCCTTTTTTGGAACCTGACCTCAGAAACACGGGGAAATCCGTGCCAGCAGCTGTCCCTGGCCACACAACCCCTGCCCTTCTCTGGGCTCCTGTGACTCCTCCCCAGCCCTGCCCCCCTAGACCCTCCACTACCGAAGCTGGGGGCTTCTGTGCGCGGGGCTGGTGCTCTGCGACCAAGCTCTGGCTCCTCCCCAGCCTAGTCAATGGCAGCCAGGCACCCCCCTCCCC
>NW_025335972.1:5523055-5623910 GCF_004798865.1 Varanus komodoensis | reverse complement strand
GGGGGGGGGGGGGTGTGTTATGGCACAGCAACAGCTGGAGTCATTCTTTTGCAATCTGCCCGTGTATTATTGCACCCAACTCTGCTGGTTTGATTTTTAACAGCTGAAAAAACAGCTGTTAGCTGTCTTGTGAGGGGGAGTGTGTGCTCTCCTGCCATCTGTGCTTCAAGTGGTATCTTGAGGCTATACATTTTTATATGTTTTCTCTCATTTTCCTCCTCAGCCAAAGCACTCTCAAATCAAGAGTACCCCTCTGTGTACAGATGCAGGACAGCACATGTGCATAGAGAGCCATTCCCAAGGACTGACTGAAGATGGGAATTCATTTCAGCTGGCAGCACTGAGCTGCTCATGGAATTAGACGCCATGGCATTGCTCTTTTCAGGGGGGGAAAAGCCTTCTTTGATGTGTTTAAGCATCGCTAAGTCACTAGCATCACTGTGGCATCAAATGAATTTTAAAAGAGAAATCTTCAAAATTTGAGCCTGCAAAGCAAGCCCCATCTCTGGCTTCGGTGATTTCACCAAGCCCTGGCCACATTTTTCAACCTTCTCTCTGTAGCCATGAGGACAAGAAACCTGCCTTAAAATAAGCTGAGCTCTGCACCAGCTTCCAGAGTTTTGCTGATGTCCATTCTCTTATGCAGGCCACTCCCCTAATGAAAGGTAAACACTCACCTAGTTCATCCCAGAGCTGCCGGCACTTGTCAGTCATGCCCGCTCCTTGCTGCCGCCACAGTGCCAGGCGCGGATCTTGCAGGAACTGCTCTGTCATCAGGATGAGCATTCGTGCCCCATTGGAATCCCGCATTCTCAGCATTTCCCGCACCTGGGGCAAGAATTCATGAATGGAGAGTGGAAACTTAAGGTTTCCAGAAAGTAACCCTTTCTCTCCCAAAGCATTGAGGAGTCCCTTATCCCAAACACCTCATTCCACCTATGGACACAGCCCAGTTCCCCTTTATGACCATGCAGAAGGCCAGCAGACAGCTCAGCACACAAGAACTTCAGAACAGCTACCTGATTTCACCCAGATGACAGGCAGATTCCTGGCCATCCTCTGCCTGCATTGTTCCATTTCTCCAAATGTCAGCAATCCAAGACCTAGCAAAAGCTCTACCTTAGGAACTGAAAAGTTCCCCAAAGGCCCTGAACCTAGAGAGAGAGGACGAAGGAATATTCTAACTCTTCACTACAAGTAGTGGTAACTCCTCCAACAAACCCAGAATCTCTAAGCACTCTAAGATGAGTAACAGAAGCTTTTCTCACTTGCTCTCTTTGGAGGGCCAGTAAGGTGACTGTGTACTTGAGAAGGCCCCAAACCTCTAGAATAAGTTGCTGCAGGCTTTTAGGAAGGCACTAAAGATTCATTCCTTTAATCTGGCCATCTCAGGCTGGGTTGTAACTGCAGTTATGCTGGAGGATCCATCTACCATCACAGACTAGTGTTTGTTGCTTCTTGGAAAGCTTGCCATTTTTACTCCTGCTTTGCCTATATATTATATGAACGTTATTGTTGTGCTCTGCCTTGGGACGGCCCCAACCCTGAAAGACTGCCCCACAGGACAAGGTGAGGCAGTGGAAATATCACCACCCCACTGTCCTGGCCCCACAGCAAGAGGAGATGTGTTCCTACTCCAATAAAGGCAGTAACACGGTGCAGAGAATGCCCACAATAAAGCAGGATGGTGCAGGCCACTGCTACTCTTTACCTTATTGAACATGGACTGCAGTTGCTTGCTTGCCCCGTAATAACCACCGTTTGAGAGCAACTGCTTGACTTGTTCTTGGATCTGCTCCTCATCCAGGTGCCAGCAGTTTGCATCTTCAATGCCAGCACCAGCTGTGGGGTCTGGAGCACCTGGGAGGAAAGGATCAAAAATTCACTGCATCGTGACTGCAACCCGCTGGGCTACCAAGCGTACTTTGCATCTTTGCAGAAGTTAACCAGATTTAGTTTCCTGTCTGGGACCTTTCAGCAACAGTATCACAGTGCAGGCAGTATCATAGTGATCATTCTTTTAACTTCACTGGTGAGAGAGGATATTGGCAATTCTAGACCACGATCCCTTCCATGGATGGTTTGTGAACATGCACATGCACAGAACCTCAAGCAGCAGCAGTGCAAGATGTCCTGCTGCTTCCCCACATTGCCCTGCTGCACATCCCCACCTCTTGTCCTGAGGGCTTCCGCAGAGTGAAAGATCAGGTGGCTGGGCTCTCGGGAGAACTGGCCAGGCCCCAAGTGCCTCACTCTGGGGAGGGACCCTTTCTCAGACCACGGGATGGTGGGCAGTGTGCCAGAAGCTGGCCCATGCAAGCAGGGAGCTCTGATGAGCCAATGAATAGGTCTGAAACTGAGATCACTCAACGGACCAGTGAGTGAGAGAGAGAGTGCGAGCGAGTGAGCGCTGAGATGACTGGTCCACCAGCAGAAAGCTACTTCTGTCTTTTTGCTGTGAGCACAGAAATGAAGGGCATCTGTTGATCATCAAGTTTGATTGCCACACATAATAGACTTGCATTAACAGTGCATAATAAGAATAGCAGTGTGCACTGCAGTGTACCAATGATACTAATTCTATCTCTTTACAATACCTTCTATTTTGTATGTGAGAGGCTTTGTCCCTGTGCTGCTGCAAGCAGAATGCTGTTCTTGGCAAACTCCATTTTTAGGCTTAGCTCAGCCACCAGTGAGGCAGTGGGTTCTGGTCCCTTGATGGCAGCTGCATGCCCGGTGGCCACCTCCATCCTTTGGATGGAAAGGGGCAAGCAACAGTGGATACTGACAGCTGTCCCTACAGCCACCCCAAGCCCCTCCAGGCTGGCTCCTGCATTTTTTCCTGCAAGTGGAGCTTCATACCGTGCACACGATTAATCTCAGAGCCAAGCAGCAGGATCTCATCGGCAAGCCTTTGAGCTGTCGGAAGCACCTCTGTGTGGTGGGCACTGATCAGGTACTGCACAAATTTCTGCAGCTGGTCCCGGTTCATTTGTGACAAGGTCTCAGAGATGGGCAGTCGTAATTCCACCTGGCGGGCATGCCGGATGCGATGCAGGGACAGTGCCACGACATGGGCACAGTAGAAGATGTCGCGGTTGTCACAGGCGCAGCTCACTGATGTGATCTTGCAGCGGTCAAAGCTGATGGAGACATGGTAACTGTGTTCAGGTTCACTGGGGCCTGCCGGCTCTGTCACAATGCCACTCAGATGGAAACCTGCATGTGCAGAAGAGGTGTGAGGGACAGCCAGTGAGAAAGCAGAATAGTTGCTCCTGCCCAAAAGGACCTGCAGACCTAAAGAGCTAAGGTGAGGGAGGGGCAAGCATCTTGATTATTAAGCAGGAGGGTGGGTGTGGACTAGACCAGGTTCTGGGGCTGAGGGCTGAGTGTGTTGAAGCCTCAGAGAAATGAAGGAACCAATGCCGCAACCCTGGACTGAGAAAGGCCATGCCACAAAAGCCGACTCCATGCCCTGGCTGGCAGGGAACCTTCAGAGGCACCAGCCATTTGCCTAATCTGTCCCTGATACCATCTTTGCAGTGAACAAGAACGGGGAGACCAGCACAGCAAGAATCTGCCCTCTTAACCCTCATTTTGGTCTATGCAGTTAAGCAGTACTGGTAGTACTCAGATGCTGATGACCCTAATCTGGAAAAAAGGAACCTTAGCAGGACTTTGGGGAAACAGCTCAGGGACAGGACAGCCAATGATTCTCAGCAAAAATTTGGAGCAGTGTACATCAGGACCCCACCTGCTTCCTCCCAAGCAGAAGTTTTTAGCCCTGGCTTGAGAGCTCAGCCCAGCCCTGCTCTGAACTGCCCCTTTAGCTTAATACTTCTGGAAAGGGTCAGTAGGGTGGTGCACACCTGAGCATGAGAGGTGAAGGGAGAGTCTTCAGCAGGGTGTCAAGGGAGAGGCAGTCCAACTGCACTGACTAAGCAGGTGAGTCACACGTGACAAAAGCACGCACCCTCCTCACAGAACCGGTCCGGCCCACAGCCACACCTGCAGCCCTGCTGCGTCACTGCCAAGGGCAGCCACCAAAGGATACCCTGCTGGTACTGCCAGCTTGGTAACGTGGACCAACAGATGACTCATCACAACCGCTAAGCCTGAACCCATACCTAGCAACCTGCAAGTCACCCCTTGAGCAGTTGCTATAAATAGAAAGGGGAACCTGGAGAGGCAAACAGAGCCAGAACCTGCCAAGAAGCAGCCCGGCATCCCTAACAGAGCTCTGTGAAATCACCCATGCTTCCTTCTCAGCAGAGTCCAGCCTTAATAGAATGTGCCAGGTTAAGAACAAAGGAGTCTGTGATGCACATGGGAATGCCTGCAGATAGAGTGAGCTATGGGGCTCAGTAACAGCCTATCTAGAAAGCCCTGGTATCAGGGATTGGACGTACTGTTCCAGGCTTCCAGTCCTCCCCAGAATAGGTCTGTGGCAAAACAAGTGCCATGACATAAATAAGTAAAACTATGATATAGCCACATTTAGAACATGCATATTTGTAAATCATGGCAAAAATGCACATCCTTACTGTGAAGGAGGTACCTCTCTGCTCTTGCTTGGCTCCTCCCACCAAAGCAAAGGGGTAAAATAACCTGAATGTGGAATCTGGTCATGCACACACTTAGCTTCCCAGTTCCTTGTTCTCAAGACAAGCCAGGTTTTGTAAGCAAGACCAAACTTCATTAGCCATCCTTACCTGTAAAGGGATACATGATGGAGGCTTACAAAATGATGGAGACACCTTTTCTTTGTCTCACAATTCAGACAATGGAATTGTTAGCCATGATGGATTGATATAATGTGCTGCTTCACTTATAAATCTCATTAGGATGAGTGCCACACCTTTAGATGTCTTTCAAAGCAAATGCAAAAGAAGAGAACTGTGGTATTTAAAGGAAACTTTAATGCACAGAGGCAGCCTCCTTCAGATGCTAAAAAGAACGGCAAAATTCAATCTTCCAAGAGCAGCTGATCCTCTGGGAGGAGGAAATGCCAGATGAACAGCAAACTGGCCTGATCCAGGAAAGCAGGTCTTACGCTCTTTGACACACAGGCTGCTTTGGTCTGTCATTACCATACTGCTGACAAGGAGCAGGGTAGGACCAATGTGTGGAGAAGGGAGTTCTCTCCTCTTCTTACCCACCAGCAATCCTGTGAGGTAGATTAAGTTGGCCGCCCAAATTCAGCTATATGAGCTGTGTGGCTAAGTGAGGAAACAATCTGGTTCTCCCCTGCTTATGTACAGTACCCCATCCCTGAATGCCCCACACAGCCTCAGTCTCACAGAGGACCAAAATAGCAAACATCTTGACAGGAACATTAGCTGACTGGAGGTTAATAATTTAACTAGATTCGAGAAACATAACATGTCACTATAACTTTGGAGCTCAACATCACGGCCAGATGAGGGCAGGGCAAATATGAGCGGACAAGGGGAAAAAACCTCAGAAGAAAATAACAAATACAATGAAAGGCAGCATGGATACATCACTTCAGTCCCCCTTCTTACTCCTGCCCAGCAAAAAAAGTAATTTTCTAAATCAGAGTATTGCAATGCACCTCATCTTGCTGGGTTTAACAGTTAGCCACCCAGGATATTGTTTCAATTAGACAATATGGGCCTCAAAACAAAACAAAAAAAACTTCTGTGAAAGCTCACTTTACACCCATATTGCTTTGGTTCTAAAGTGTTATGGTAGCCAAACATTTTATAAAAGTAGCAGCATTTTCAAAGACAGTTCTTGTTTGAAATCCTAAATGCACTTACTGACTGGGATGAGAATCCACTGTGCGTTGCACGAATGTTGTGCAAACCTAGATCAATTCTCACAGGTGGCTTGTTCATGAGTGACAAGCCACCCTGACAATGGATGGATTGTTCTAGGGGTTGTTGCACTGTAATAGGAACCTGGGTGATTCACTCCATCATGGGTACCAGGTATTGGCTAATGAGCCACTGGCAAAAGACCCTCTGCTGTTCTTGCCAAGGCTGACCAGGCACCTGCCAGAGCCGGCCACCATGCAAGTGACAAAGTGGCACTTGGAGTGGCTGGCTTCGCCTTGCTGGCCTCCCCAACGTGACTGTGGGCAATTTCAGCTTATTGTGGCATTTTGTCATTCACCTTCCTACCCCCCTCCCCCAGAGAGTATAAATTTCATCTTGACAGTCAGTTTTCACAACCCCTATTTGGCAACAACTGACAGTTATTCAAAATGCCCAAGTAGCACATTGGATGGGCTTTCAGTGGGAACAGCCAATTAAAAAGTAATGTGCAGCCATGGCGCAAATAAACTCATTCAATTTTATTTTTTTTTCAGCCATGTACAGACACAATTGTAGAGGTATATAGTTCTGTGAATGTGGCAGTATGAAGCCTCAGCCGGGCCCATGTTCTCAAGGGTACCTTTCATTCAAGTACAGCAGGTACCAATCCTAGAGACTGACACACACAGGCTCCAAATAAGGTTTTTCTTTTTTTCCTTTGCTTTTTCTTGAAAGCTGTCAAAAGGCAAGCAAGAGTCTTTCCCAAGCTCTGTTAAAACCCCCATTTAAAGTTAGCTGTCAAAACTCCTCCCCACTCTAAACAGTGGGTGGGATGCACTTTTGCACTTTCCCGAGCAATTAGATTTGGGAAAAAGTGGAATTTGTGCCACTCCCTGAGAACTTTCAGGGGAAAGAAAAGATCTCACTGCAAAAGGAAAGTAAATTGCACCACCCCTTTTCATAAACTTGGACTGCTTGTGCCTTAGTTTTACCTTAATGGCTTCTCTTTTGACAGCTTTCAAAAGAAAGGAAAGGGAAGAAAATGCGTATTTGCAGGCTTTTTGGGGTCAATGTTTAAAGCTGATACTTGCTGCACTTTGGCAGCAGGTACAACCCCTATCCCCCACCAAACACCAACTCAGCTGAAGCTTTAAATTCCCACACTAATAGAATGGCGCACACCTGCAATTGCATAACCATGGCTAAAACAAATAATAAAAAATAAAACAAATGTAGTCATGCCACTGTACACTGCACGCACACACGTTTTACATACTTTGCCAGCCACTGACAGTCCCTTCAAGCTGCTGCAAGTGGCTGTTAAAACGGGGACTGTGAAAGCAGGCTGCCCATGGCTTAAAGGGTCAATGGCAAAAAAGCCACACTGAGCTCATCTCAGTTCATGATTGTGACTGGGAGAGGGAGACACAGCATTGTCAGGATATCAATGGGAATACAGGGGGAAGGAGGGAGAAGGAAGGTGCAAGCAACCTTATACTGAGCATTACTGTCACAGAACAGCCACTATGCTTAATGCCAGGATGGGGTGGTGTGATGTGTGGGTCACAGTTGAGATTACAGGTTAGGCTACAGTCCTAAATTCTCTTACTGAGTATGATCCATTAAAGTTAATGGAATTTGGTTCTGAGTAAGCATTCCCAGTACTGGGCTGAAAATTACTCCCTTCCCTGAAGCAGGGTATTTCCTGACAAACATATACTGAAATAATTCAGATACACTCAGAGGCTTTTGTCACTTAGCACATTGTTACCCGTTTCATAGGATACAATCATCCACAACAAAACAACTAAGGAGCATGTTCAATTAAAAGCAGTAAAATGTGTGAAAATGGAAACTTCTAGGCGAGGGGTGTCCAACCTGTGGCCCACGGGTCAAATGTGGCCCAGGATGGTGATGAATGCAGTCCAATACAAAATCATAATCTTACTGAAAACATTATTAGATATTTTTGTGATTTTTTGGTATCTCAATGAGCAGTGCATGAGCAAGAACTTTGCAGACAACAATGTTGTATTGCGATGCCATGTAAAATAAACATATGTATGCTCTCACTATTTGTATGTATTCATGGCTTCAGTTTTACGGTGATGTGCATCTTCCAGTGTGTTATCTTCCAAGTGCAGACAGTCAAATTAACAACATGAGATGTTACATGTGCTTGTGGTGACTTGGTGAGTGAAACACAGCTATTATCAATGATATTTCAACCTGCACTTGCAAACAATTTTATACATTTCAACATGTTGGCTAAACACAGTCCTGTGAACAGCAAAAAATATGCAGCCTTGTTTTTCGATTTGATATAAGAATTTGAAAACAGATTTCAAGATTTCTGGGAAAATAATAACTATTTTGGTATATTTGTGACTGCATTTTCAGCTGACATAAATATGTTACCTGTCAATTTTCAAATGGAATGTATAGAGCTGCAATCTGACATTCAACTTAAAGAAAAATTTGATCATGGACTTTTGTAGGTCCAATCTTCCCAGAGACAAATATCCCTCACTTCACAATCATACCTTATTCATGTCTTCACTTTTTGTTAGCACCTACATTTTTGAGCAACTAAGAGTAAAATTAGAACCAAAATATCTGATGAGCACCTTGAGAACTCACTGAGAATTTCTACTACTTCCATCTAACCAGATACTGATACATCAGTTTCTCAAATACAATGTCTCACTAGTTTTATGTTGCCCTCTTTTCTGCTTGATGATTTTAAAAGACTCTCCAAAGGGGTGCCGCACAATTAGGATTACAGTGGTACCTCGATTCACAAACTTAATTTGTTCCATGATTCTGGTCGCAAACTGAATTGGTTGCGAACCGAGTCAAATTTCCCCATAAGGTTCAGTGTAAATAAGGTTACTCCGTTCTCAACCATATGTAATTTTTTTAACCACAAAAATATGAAGCAAAATACAGTACAGTATGAAGAGAGAGAACACTAACCTTGCTTGAGGCGACTTCTGGCGTGGAGGACAGGAAGGTGAGTGGAGAGGAGGTTATTGTTTGGAGGGAGAGTCTGTGACCGCAATCTCAACTAGAGGAAGCCGTGACCACATGTCAGAGCAGGGAAGATGGCTGTGTTCGTGTTTGTGTGAACATGATCGTGGCCATCTTCCCCACACCACGACCATGCGTCAGAGCATGTTCCAGCAGGAAAGATGGCCGTGTTCATGTTCATGCGGGGAAGATGGCCACGATCATGTTCATCACCCAATGCAGAGTTCACAAACGGAAGCAAAATTCTGCCAAACTTTCTGTTCATGAACCGAATTGTTCACGAACAGAAGCATTCATGAACTAAGGTATTACTGTATGATGTGAGGACTTTTTTTGCTTATCTGTGGTGGTGGATATCAAGAAAATTATGCACAGACCTTTATTTTTGTTCATTATCTCCTGTTAGTGTTTGTGTATTTAATATGTGGCCCAAGATAATTTTTCTTTTTCCAATGTGACCCAGAGAAGTCAAAAGGTTGGACACCCCTGTTCTAGGCTGCAGAGGCATCACCAATGGAGCCCCTGAGGTCAGAAATCAGTCTTGTGGCCTATACGTTTTTCTTGAGTAGGAATGCATTAAGAAGATCCAAATGTGCCAGAAAATTAACAGCCATTCTGTATTCAGAAGTAGAGAGATGAAGTGGATGATCTCAATGAGTAAAGCAACAGAAATGGAATGAAATCCCACAGTACCGGAAGTTAAAGTTATATTCTGAAACTACAACATTTTATATGATTAGTGAAAGACTCATCAGCTGAAAACAACAGATGAAGAAAGAAATGGGCAGAACTTGCTCAATCACAAGATGACTAGCAGCCAGCCATGTGATGCAGTGACAAAGCAGGCAAGTGCAATCCATGGCAGTATTAAGTGGGGCGCCTTCAGTATACATCAAGAAGCACAAATGCATCTACAGAAACAACTGAAAAGGCCACCTCTGCAATTCAGTTGTGGGCACTCATTTTCAATAGCGACAAATTTCAGCTGGAATGCGCATAAAGAGGAGCCAACTACCATACATACCAAAATGGGAAAGCCAGAGGATAATAATTAAAATACAGTTAAGATATGCTTATAAATCAAATACTTATCTAAAAATGCCATTAATATACATAGGAATTATATTTAAATACAGGGCGAGGGGAAGCCTTCTGCAGTAATATTCACTCGGCTGTGTGTGAGAGAGCCCTTTGGAGTTCTCTGCTCCACAAATGCCTCAAAGTGAGGCTGTAGCTTGGCATCTGATGCACCAGTTCAAGGATGACACTGCCTTGGGGATGAATGCAAGGACTTCCTGCTTCTTTCTAACTATACCTTTCCTAGCTAAACTTACCTGGAAGACAAACTGTGGAGCCAGGACCTCCACTTGCAAGGTACTGAACAAGCACCATGGCCTCACCTCTTGCACTTGAGCATACCTGTTTGTGCACTGATTGCATGAAGGGGGCTTTAATCTTCTGCTCCCAGGAAAGCATGGAAGATGTTGCTTCATTAAGATAACAGTTACCCCACCTTGCTCCCACACACACTGATGTTGCATATAACACAATTTTTCTTTCCAAAGCTGACATTAACATTTTGAGGATTTAAAAAAATCCACAAAAGTGTGCAAATTTTCTCCACTCTTCATCAGGCCTGCTAGTACAAAAGGAGGAAGATGGGAAAGAAAAAGCAGAGTCCCAGAATTTAGCCAGCTGTTGTGTTTAAAAGGCCTGCTATTTGCATAAACCAAATCTCAAAATGGAGAATAAATGAATTGGTCAGTCACAAGGCAATGGGAGTGTCAGATTACATGTAGCAATGCATCTTTTTGCTCTACTGCACACATACAAATGTCATGTATAGGTTCAAAGCTGGGAGCAGATCGGGGGGGGGGGGGGGCATTACAGCATAGTAGCTCAGCATCCATCATGGCCTTGCTCCAGGTCTGAGTGGAAGTCCACCTAAGGGCCAAGTTTATTACCATCACTTGCGGGCACAGGCTGGATTCTAGTGGGTTAGAGGGAAACCTGGCTGCACTAGATTGCCTCCAAATTGGGGCTTGCAGCCAACAGCAAGTACTCAGACCAAGTAAAAGTAGCTTGCTCTCTTACCCTGAAAAGGTGCACTTTCCCCTAGATACCCTGAGAGGACTAAAACTCTGCAGCTTCAGGTCAGCCTTGGAGACATGGCCACCAAGGAAAGCAAGGCTCAAGAAAGACTGGGCTTGCTCCTGGCATCTCCCACTACAGGTGAGCTGGCCAAGTGGCAAAGCCACTGCTGCCATGGCATGAAGGAGGAGCAGAAAAGCCAGCGTCACTACAGCCACCACTGTTTCAGTTCTGCATGAGTCCTGCCAGGACTGGGTGCATTTGTTGCCTCCTCTTGTAGTTGCTATGCATTCTGCTTGGAGTACAGAAAACTTCACTGAAAAGTTTTACAGAAGTTTACAGAAAAGTTTATTTTTGTATGTTTTGATTGTTTTTATTCCACTGTAATCCACTTAGAGAGCCCTTGGGCCAATATGGCGGAATATAAATTTAAGAAATAAATAAATATCTTCCATGTTAGAAAGACTAAAAGGAGACTAGAATGAAACTGGCAAAATGGGCTTACTACTGATATATATAGTAATAGTTTATAATAGTATTAATATATTAATAGTAGGATTTGTCTTTCCCTAGAATACAGTCTTTTCTCCCTTTCTCTTTGTTGCATTATCAGGACTAGTAAAGCCAAACATGGCCCCCCAGCCCACCTGACCTGGCTGTTTTGGCTCATGCAGGCCTCCCATCGACTCCATTCTGCTCCATTATGTTGAAGAGCCTCACAGGCACACTTCAAGCCTTGGAGGGGAGACATCCTCTCCACCTTCAGGGAATTCATTGCTATGTCCTTTGTCTAAACTGAAGAGATCACTTGAATGCTTTTGACTGGAGAGTTTAGATTACAGTAGCAGCAAATCAAATCTTGGCTGAGGTGCAGCACTATAGCTGAATGAGGTAATTCAGAGACAACGTTGTACCACCTCAGGTGCAGATGGGAATGTCCTCTTGAATGTGCACCCAGGTTCACAGTGCAATCCAATCCTTACCTATAGAGAAGCAAGTCCCATGAGTTCAATTATTTACTAACTTAGTTTACAATATTTACAAGGAACCAAGGTGAGTTACATAATTCTTCTTTCCATTTACTCAGCAAGGTAGTTATGCTGAGAGTCTGTGACTGGCCCAAAGTCACACAGTGAACTTCAAGGCTGAGAGAGGATTACGATCCTGATCTCCCCAGTCTCAGTACAGCTCCCAGTGGGATTTACTCTCAAGTAAGTAGTGCACATAGGACTGTACACGCCTTTTTTATGTGTACGCTTTTATATACTTATGCTTCTCCTGAACAGATCATTCGCTTTACAAGAATTCATTTCCCTCTGGCTTGTGCAGATGGTCTGGCCTGCAAGAGCCTTGCAAATCCTTGGATGGATCTACATAGGTTGGAGACATTCCTTCCCCCAGAAAAGAAAAGACAAGAAGAGAAGAGAAGCCTCAGGCGTTCTGGCAGCTCAGTCCCTGCTCCTACTAGCCATGCTCTCCTCACAGTGGGGACTCTGATGGGGTGTAGCATTCTGGATGGCTAGTAAGGACATACATGAACAAAGGTCTAGGACGGGGTGGGAATCACATGGTCTCCAGACTACAACTCCCATGAGGCCTAATCAGCACAGCCAATGGCAAAGAATAAGGGGAGTTGTCCAAAACATCCAGAGGGACATAAGGTTTCCAATCCCTTGAAGTTCTGGTCATGCCTACTCCCAGAATAGTGTGTTTTCAATAGGAAGGGATTGTTATTTTTAAATTGTATGCAGGGACAGGGAGCCCCCATCTGCACTCTGTTGTGGTATAGCCTAGACACCGTTTTATCATCTGAGTGGTAGCATTTTGCCCACATGAAGACAGTGCACAGTTGCTGCAAGCCTGAATGGGAGTCCATTGGGGGGAATTAGCCACCCATTCCTTCGTACATATTCCGTTAGCCCAGGATAAGATTTGAGTGGGATAAACCTGATGGCTAACCTAGATTAGCACCTACATCTGAGGCAACCACCTTCACTTCATCCCAGTGCTTCTAAGGTCCACATTTGGGAAAGAAGTGAAAAAGGGGGAGATACTGGTATAGTGACTAGAAGGTCAGGCAAGGATAAGGGATCCAGGTTCAAATCTCTACTTAGCCATGAAGATCACTGGACAATCCTGGATCAGTTACCTTCTCTAACCAACCTTCCAGGGTTGTTGTGAGGACAAATAAACCTTGCTGTAATAAACCTTGCTGAACTCCTTGGAATAGGTATATTTTATTTACCTATTTTATTTATTTATTTATTATTAAAAGTTTTTGTATGCCATCCTATTACACAAGATCTCAGGACGGCTTACAATATTTAAAAGAACAATTAAAACAACTATTCACTGTAGTTTTCTATCACCTTACTTAAGCTAGCCAAACCAGTTTAGAAAACATTCAGAAAATAAAAACCATGATCAAATAAAAACATAATAGAACTGTAATGTAGATATAATAAAAACAGGGGAGAAAGCAAGTCATGGGCATCTTCCCAGGGCTTTAGCTCCATGCTTTTCACTGCCAGTGAAATGGTAACTTGACTTGAAGACATGCCGAAGATGCCAGTGAACTATGAGCCAAACTAGATACAGTGGGGACAGAAGAGACACATTTCTTGTTCATATATAGGGGCAAGTGGAGTGAATCTTCTCCCATCTTGCCCTTTGTTATACCAGCATCTTTTCTTCATCCCAGCTGGGCTGGAGAGAAGGATGCCCAACAGCAGTACATATAAGCTGTCTCCAACATCCCTGGTCAACATAGCAATGACTGCAAGAAGTATGTCCATCAGAACTATTAATGGCTGTATCTACTGATACTATGTTCATGCATTGCATTTGCCCATAGAAACACACAGCCAAGATTGTCAGGACTGCTTGTATGTAAAAGATGTCACTATGTGCGAGACCCAGCCAATACTAAGCACCGTTTAGGCCCTGCTGAATTCAGTGGGAAAGTTTTAAAACATAGGCATGATTCTTTCATCGAAACCAGAGTTCAGTATGGGCTTAAAATTCTCACATTGTATTCAGCGCAGTTTAGAAGCTATCTCCTTGGGTTGGGCTGAGCTCCCTTGTGTGAGGAGGTGCCCTATCAAGGACTGTCTCTTTGGACTTTAAGGCAGAAACAAGCGAATTTGGGGTTATTGTTAACTGAGAAATGAATGACAAATAATTATTATAAGCCTTAAAATATATTATCTCAAGCTATTTCAGTTGTCCTAGGGCACAGAAGTACATACAAGAAACAGGTTTCAAAGCCAGTGGGAGGGGGAAATAGAATAATGACTGTACAATTGCCAATGGATTACAACATTTGTTTCCATGCCTTGCTGCATCCTTCTATTATCTTGTTCAGTGCACAGTACAAAAGCAAGGTAAAATTATAAGCTTGTAGCATTAGGATTTAGCTGTACAGCTAAAAAAAAGAAAGAAAGAAACTGAATGTTGTAGGAGGTACACATCAAGAGTGTATTTTTTATCATATTGCATGAACAGCCCACAGTTTGAAGAGAAAGTGTTACAAAAAGTTTTTGGGGGGGGGGTAACAGATTACTGTTACTGTATCATGTAACTGTCAGGTGCTGGTAATTAGTATTATAATATACAAGTAGTAAAATATACAAGTATTAATGTTTTTACATCAAGCATTTTGAAACAGGGAAATATTGGAGCAAGCATTGGTTGGGAAAGGATTAGTGGTCACTAAGGAAAATGTCTTTTTGAAATGCATTGGGTGCAATTAAGAGAGCTTTCCAGGCACCTGAGAAAATCTTCTCTCCTGTTTTGAATAAAATGCCATCCGAGACTAAAGGAAGCAGCAATTTTAAGGCAAAAGGCAGAGGGCAACACATTCTACAGCTGCCAGCCCGAGTGCCTTTTTAAAAAGATCAGCTCTAAGCACAGAAGAGAAGCCCAGCAGACCCTACACTGTTTTTGGCATCTTCCACAAAGTTTCCTGTTGTTGATTGGTAGGTCACATTTAAAGTAGACCTAAAAATCAGGTTTTCTACTGTGTCAGTATACATTTGAAGCTACAGCTTTTCCCATGTTTTGCCCAATTTGGTACCCAATGGTTTGAAATTGTCTAGAAGAGATTTGCAAATTATTTGGGTACCTTGCAGGAACATCATGGAAAAGCTGCAGGATAGGCAATGGAAAATTTGCATAATGGGTGTGAAAAACCCTTATTTTGCAGATTTATGTCAGGAAAAATGATTCAGCCCTGAGTCCTGGTCTTTCAACACCATATTGGACAACAATGTTTCCTCCATTCACCCTGCTATCAGAAGCTGCACAAAAAAGCAGATCTACTGAGGTACAATTGCTGAATTTCTTTATGAATCTTTTACTTTCTAGTAACTTTTTTCTAAAAGAAAAATGTATTTTAATCTCTGTTTCAAAATCACAACATCCTATTCAAAATGTTTAAAATGTGAACAGTTATTTACATTGCAAGGGTAACATTTTCCTTGGATAATTTACCCTCACTGAAAAAGAAATTGATAGCCTCCTTGTAAGATAGTTGGATGTGTTATTTATTTTTCTTTAGTGTTATGCATACATGTGTTCTCCAATATGCCAAAAGATGGCCCTCCCTATGAAAAATCATCAAATTTTCATTCTTAAGCAAATTATTCTAAATTGTTCATGTACTGCTTCTCCAGCACGTGAAGTTTTGCCGTACTTCAAGAGTGTACTGTCTGGTTTGTGTGAAGCTTCTGGTATCAGATTAAGGGTGCAATCTAATGGGGATGCCCAAGGTCATTGGAAGTCAGGGAATTATGGGCATCCCACGCAGAGAGGGAGGAATATGGAAACAAAGGTTCCTTGAGCGATCCTCCCCCTTCAGAACATGTAGCTGAGCAGTTTTGGCTGTCTAAGTGTCATGCCTCAGAGTGCAAGGGAAGGAGGCAGAAGCTCCACCAGGATACCTTGTACCATGGAGGTATCTCCTCCCCTCCCTGCTCCCTGGAATAACCACAAAACCCCCTCTCCTGGGTCATGGTTCTTTCCACACTGGCTGCAGCAATGCAAAAGTGCTCCAAACTAAATCCCAGCTCCATCCTCTGAACAAGTTTCTAAGGTCAGAGCTGGAACTCCAAATAATCCCATGGCTAACTAGATACTGTCTAGCAGCCATATTATAAATGGAGAAAATGTAGGTGTTCATTACAGAAGTTAAAAACAAGGCTTCAGGGCAGTAGGAGGTATTTTTTCTTTATCTGGAAACTGAAAAATAAGATGTATCCTTCGTATCTTATACATGGCTTGTAGTGCCTGTCCTACATATTTTCCATAAAGCTCCCAAAACACATTTCAATACACTGCAGATCCCTTTCAGATACTCTAAAGCCTTTTCATTAATTTTTGAATGTTCAAAATGCTGTTCTATGTATTGTATTTTATTGTTTTATATCTTGTTGTGAACCACCCAGAGAGCTTCAGTAGCAGATGGTATAGAAATGTAATTAACAATGAAGAAAAAGAAGCAGCAGCTATAGTTGCAAAGTCTTACACTGAGCAGGTACAAAATCTGATTTTTAGGTTTGGTCCCTGAATTGTCTTCAAACAAAAGCAAGAAGATTTGCAGCTGACGCTTAACACAAGATATGGGGAAATACTGTCAATCAATTTTTAAAAATCCAAAATGCAAAGTTGCTGGGAGGTTGGCAAAAATTAATTTTTGAAGTATTTTTTCCAGATTACTTCACAGCTTGCAGTCATGGCTTAGAGCCTTGGAAGCCAAAGTGCAGTCCCCCACATGCTAGGGATTATTCAGGAAGGACCTCTACAAGACAAGCACTTGGCCACCATGAACGGAATGCAGACATAATTGCCGCAAATGCAGTAGCAACTCTTGGAATGTTAATCCATCTGCAGTACAGAGTTTGGATCCATGGTCTGAATGGCCTGGACTTCCTTGTACAGGACACTGAAATGCACCCACTCTGAGCAGATGGCACGGACCCCTGCCATACACTGCTTGAGATCAGTGAATGGATAGCCCAGCATTTAAACATGAGGTAGGTCTAAACTTAAGGGTCACACGTCAAACTCCAAAGACAGAATGCCAAGTCAAACAGGTCTGATGCAGCAAGGCATGCCTTAGAATACAGTGGTCAAGTCAGAGAAGCAAGAGCCACATGCTATGGCCCTGCTAAATGCTGACTCACTCATTTGGATTGTACAGGGTGAGCTGAGGGGAATCTAACAGTTCCATTTCGTTGCACTGCAGTTCTCTTTGGCTGCATTTTTTAACTGCAGCTCTGCAACACTCTAGGCTGGCATAGAGGTTGCAAAGCCTCCAGAGTCCTCTCCCTGGGAAGTCACTGCACTGAATTCTAATGCTATCCTTCCTTTGTACTTGCTCCCTGTTCTGTTAGAACTGCTCAAGATGCAAGCTCACGTTTGGGCTAGTGTTAGGAATTATTCACACATGCATGTACACGACTCAGCAACTCTCAGATGAATGTATAAACTGCCTGCATTTAAAAGGGTTGTGTTTTGAGAAGAGACAATAGCTCTGCAGCGTTTCAGTAAAGATAACGACTTCTACTAGCAAACAAAGTAAGTGTGTGCGATGACTAGCAATGAATGAGTATACTCATAGTTGCCCTTAGAAGAATGGGCTGCTGGCTTCAAGTCTCCCTCTTCCACAGCTTAGAAGAGGGGTAGTCAGAGGAGCTACTGCACCAAACTAACTTACCTGGAGTCTTCCAGGATGTGTTGGACCACAACTCCTATCATTTCCCCAAGGCTGGGGACTGCTGAACAAGAAGATGGTACCAAGGGTCAGGCTCAGTCCCAGGTAGATGGGAACACTGGGTGCTCAAACGTATCCTTTCTTTGGGTTCATTTAGCTGTCTTAGGTTTGTTCATAGCTTGGATTAAGTTGCCTTTTTTCTAATAGAAAAAAGTTATCCTGTACAAATTCTATAACACCTTCCTGCACTTCATTATGCAAAGAAATCATTCATTTTCTTTTGCCCTGCTCTCATTACCAACCAATTTCACTTGATACAGATTCTACAGTACACAGGGGTAGGGGTGGGTTAATAAAACAATGCCTCCTATTAATCTTTTATTCTAAGCCAGAAGTGCTTTTTCTTTAGCAGGCCGATTACATTAGCAGCAGCCCTAAAAGATGGCCGTGGACAGCTCTGCAGACTCGATGACACATGGCAGTCTGTTGCTCTCCAACAGCTTTCCTAAAAAGTTTATGGGAAGTCACAAACAGAAAACACAATGGTACATTGGCCTTTTTACTACCAGAAGAAGTCTTGGGGATTTATCAGCATGCCACCCACATTTTAACATGATCATAAGACCGGGACATCAAAGTCAGACCCACAATGGTGTGTCATTGTCCTCTAAATACCCTCCTAGCAAAACAGTTTGGCATGACACTCACAATAGCTCCTCCATCACTTTGCTCAGAGGGTGTCCCAGCCAACATCTGCAGTGCCACTTGGAAGCACTTCAAAAAACATAACTAAGCTGAGAATGCCCTAGGTCTAACATGCACTAAGCAAAACACGCAGGACAGGTCTGGGCTGTAAAGGGATTAGTTCAGACATATACACTGGCAAATTAATTCAGACACTCTTAAGGCAAGAGCCAGAGACACTAGCTGAGGAAGAACAAGAATCAGTGCAGACAACGGAATGTTCTGCATCTCAGCTGACCAGGAGCAACAAGTCAGCCAGCACTACCCATCAGAAAGGAACACTTCTGTTTTTGCCACTCCCATCATCCTACTCGCTTTTGGCCAGGCGGCTGTCTCACAATGAGAGGTCTTTGTGGAAGAGACCATTTAGCCTCTTGACCAGCAAATTCTTATTCTCTATCAGTCTGGAAGGGTTTCAGAAAAAGCTGCTAGAGCTACAAGCTGAAGGATATTCAGCAATTGGCTGGATCCACGTTTAGATGAGCACAGTTCCCTCTCCCCACACTAGCAAGTAAGTGTCACCTCCCAAATTCAGGGGATCCCCCACTTTCCACACCATGCCCTACTCTCCCTTAAGCAGGATCCTGGAAGAATGGGCTAGGGGACTCCCACTGGAGGGAGAACGAAGAGGGACAGTCTGTCCATATCAGCCCTACCTTGTGTGCCTAAATCTGAATTCAGCTCATTGACCACATGGCACAGGCTTTCCCCTGCTCTAGGAGTAAGACACCAAGTATCAAAATTCTGTGTTTGCTGGTCCTAGCTGGTCATAATATACTTTCCAAGCACAGAGATGGCCACTAATTATAGACCGGTGGCCAACATCCCGTTTCTGGGCAAGGTGTTGGAACGGGTGGTGGTGGGACAACTCCAAGCACTCTTGGAGGAAACTGATTATCTGGACCCATTTCAGTCCGGCTTCAGACCCGGGTACGGTACTGAATCTGCCTTGGTCGCCCTGTACGATGTCCTGTGCAGGGAGAGAGACGGGGGGAGTGCGTCCCTGTTGGTTCTCCTGGACCTCTCAGTGGCTTTCGATACCATCAACCATGGTATCCTTCTGGATAGGCTAGCGGGATTGGGGGTTGGAGGCACTGCTTTGCAGTGGTTCCGCTCCTATCTCAATGGCCGATTCCAGAAGGTGGTGCTGGGGGACTATGGCTCTGCACCATGGCAGCTATGCCATGGAGTTCCGCAGGGTTCCATTGTGTCCCCCTTGCTATTTAACATCTACATGAAACCACTGGGGGAGGTCATCAGGAGGTGTGGGCTGCAGAATCATCAGTACGCTGATGATACCCAGCTCTACCTCTCGTTTTCTACCAATCCAGGTGAGGCAGTGGCTGTGCTGAACCAGTGCCTGGCTGAGGTAATGGGCTGGATGAGGGCCAATAAACTGAAGCTCAATCCAGACAAGACGGAGGTCCTGTTGGTTGGCAGATCGGGCTTCGGGGAAGGGGACCTGAACCTAGTCCTGAATGGGGTTGCACTCCCTCTTAGTGACAAGGTCCGCAGCTTGGGAGTGCTCCTCGACCCAGAGCTTTCACTGGAAGCTCAGGTGACAGCAGTGGCGAGGAGCGCTTTCTTTCAGCTTCGGCTGATCCATCAGCTGCGTCCCTACCTGGAGAATGACTGCCTGGCGACAGTGACACATGCGTTGGTGACTTCCTGACTTGACTTCTGTAACGCGCTCTATGTGGGGCTGCCCTTGAAGATGGTCCGGATACTTCAATTGGTTCAAAATAGAGCTGCCAGGCTGCTGACGGGGACTGGGCGTTATGTTCACATGACTCCAGTTCTCCGTCAGCTTCACTGGCTCCCCACTGAAGTCCAGGCCCAATTCAAGGTGTTGGTTATGACCTATAAAGCCCTTAACGGCTTGGGTCCTGGTTACCTGAAGGAGCGCTTATGACCATATATGCCCGCCCGCCCTTTGAGATCAGTGGGAGAGGCTCTTCTCCGGGAACCCTCCATGAAGGATATTAGGAGGGTAGGTACTCGGAGGAGGGCTTTCTCTGCGATGGCACCCAATCTATGGAATGCGCTCCCCAGAGAGGTCCGCCTGGCGCCGTCGTTATTTGTTTTTTGGCGCCAGACGAAGACCTTTTTATTCAAGCATTATTTTAATTGTTAATACTATTTATTTATTTTATTCTTTGGCCAGGGTGACTTAAATTATACTGTTTTATATTGTGTTTATTTATTTATGATTGTGAGCTGCCCCGAGGCTTTGGCGAATGGGGCGGCATAGAAGTTCTCTAAATAATAAATAAATAAATGTTTCAAAAATGTTCCTGAGGCTATAATGCTATACCCACTTATCTGGGAATCAACTCCAAAGAACTCAATGGGACTTATTCCTGAGTAGACACATTGCACTGCAAGCCATTTAAACTTCAACCATGACATTTAAGAAAATAAGAAATTAGTGTGCAGCAATTTTCTGCCTTTAAAAAATACAGGAGCATTTATTTTAGAGTGCTTAGATGCAGAAGCAGAGCTCAGCTGATGAAGCTGTTAAGAAACTGCCAAATGCACTTCAGTCAATATGGCAACAGGCAGATTCTGCAGCTCTTGTGCTCCAGCACAGCCTGACATAGGGAGGAGAGACAGAAAGCAGCCAAATATCAGGAAACAGAAGCAGAGCAAGGAGTCCTTGTTCCTCAGTGTAGGAGGACTGCATCATGGCCATGTATATGGGGGCCAACCACACAGTTGGCTTATGGAAATCTGCAAGCATCAGGATGATAGAGAAGGGATATGCACAAGCCAGCTGCTGAGATGTATGGTCTTATGTTGCAACAGCACCAGAAATAAATGGTCAACACTGCCAACGTTTTAAGATCAGAAAGTGCAGGGTCTTTCCTGGTGGCCAGAAATGTTTTGCCATAGTCTCAAAAGAGCCAATTTGTCAGCTGACCAAGAAATCACTGGCCCCTCCTAATCCAGTGCACAGATAGTTCATTAATACAGCAGCGAATATGATCAAAGATCCACAGGCAACCATGCAGTTAAAGAAAACGCTACCAGGGGTCCAAGCTGCCCTGACCTTCTGCTCAAGGTCCCCAAGCATGATCTCCTAAAACACCTTAATTATTTCATGCACACAGCTGTAGAGCCCATTCAAACAAAGCAAAAAGCAACCTTGAGCAGTCCTGCAATTTTAGTGCATTCCACTGCTGAATACTTGAAGTCTAGATATGAACGTTTTCAGAAAGCACCAAAAGATTGTTTGGACAGATTGGCTGGCTGGCTAGAATATGAAGTAATTTATATTAGGTGGGTGTTATCTCTATCACCACCACTTTGGGATAAAGAACACTGAAAGACCACAAAGAAGATATTCCCCTCCCCTGCTGACCATCCTTTCACACACACCCACACACAACCACACCCACAAACAAACACACACCTCTGCATCAACCCATCTAACCACAAATTTTAATTTTAAAATTCCTGAATGTGGGCTGCAGAGTTTAGGCAAACTATCAATGTATGGTAACGATACCCAGTTCCCTCTTTCTTTTTCAACTGATGCCAAAGAGGATGTAGAAATCCTAAACTGTTGCCTGGATGCAATGAAGCACTGGATCTGAACAAGTCAACTGAGCGTCAGTCCACACAAAACTGAGGTCCTCTTGGTCATCAGATAGGCTCATCCAAATCCAAGAGTACAGTCTGTCCTAGATGGGGCAGCACTCCCTTGGACGAATTGGGCATGCTGCTTAGGGTGCTTCTAGATCCCGCACTGGCCTGGAATGCACAGGTGGTGGCAGTGGCCAAGAGGGCCTTTGTCCAGTTTTACCTGATGTACCAGCTGGGCCCTTCCTGGGGAAGGCAGGTCCGGCCACAGTGATCCATGGCTTAATCACATCATATCTACATTATTCTAACATGCTATACACAGGAATGCCCTTGAAACTACAGCAAGTGCAAAATGTGGGAACTAGACTATTTTATAGAACATGTAATTTTAAAACAGCACCACTGGTTTCCCAGTTGCTTCCAAGACCAATTAAAGGTGGTGATTCTTACCTATATAGCATTAAACGGTGTGGGGCTAAGGCATCCAAAAGGCTTCCTTTTTCTGGATGAAGCTGCCCAGAGCTTGCATTCATCATGGTAGTCCTTTTACATGCCTCAGTCCTAGCGAGGTGAGGCTGGTGAAGACACAGGCCCAACTTCTGGCTTCGAGGCTTACCCCACAAGAGTGGCTACTTGTCCCTGTTCTTACTGGCCTTTAGATGGCTGATTTTAAAAACAAGAGTTCCACTTCACTTTTCAGAGTCAATGCCACTCTTTGATTTTTGAGGGTCCACCCATTTTATTGTACAACGCTTTACCACTTGTTTTTGATTGTTTTGAAATTGTATTTTGTTGTTTCTGTGGTTTTAATATAAACTACCTTGAGCACTCATTGCATCAACAGAAGATTAAAATCGGTTAAATAAAATAATAGGAATATGCTGAGCACAAAAGACCTCCTTGGCATTTTCCCTTTGATAAATTAGATCAAGAATGGCAGTAGAGCAGCAGTGCATGAACCTGTCCTAGGATCTTCTGTGGGCACTGTAGCCTTGTTTGCCCCATTTACATGCAAATCTCCACAGTGGTAAGGCAGTGCCAGCCAGAACATTCACTACTGTCACCTGGTAAAATAAGAGGACCCTGGTTTCCCTAGCCTACGCATAGGAGAAATATGACTGGCAACACATCCTATGTAAATTTACCCAGAAGTACTTTATCATCGTTTTAGCTCTGTTACAAACAAAAGCCAAGATAACCTTAATGTTGTCACCCCATAATCAGTGTGCCAAATATATGCCATGTGGATGCTTCTGAACCAATAAAGTTGCTTACCTACTTGAAGGACACGATCCACAGCCCCTGACTGCAGCAAATTCAAGCCACGGTTAAAGGGTACACGTGAGTCTCGCTCACCCTCTGGGGGGTGATAGCCAAGGGATGAATACATGCATATCTCTCGCTCACTCCGTGGGAAGGACCAGAACACGATACGCTTCTGCACAGGTTCTGGGACACGGGAGAAACGATCTTCCACCTGGACAAGAGAGAGGAAGAAAGGCAAGGCAATGTTAGAACTATACAGTTCCAAAGAATGTGGAACCAGAGATTGGGAGGACCTTCTCCCAGAAGGAACACGTGGCTCCATCTGACTTCCCTGGGGATTCTGGATTCCGCTGCAGATTCTGGTCTCATCCATCAGTGAAAGAACAGAGCAATCAGAAGGCTGCTCCTCCTGCCTCCCAGGAGGGGCATAACAGCAAGGGTGACACCAGTCTGGCCCCATACTCCAGCCAAGCTAGAGGGAGCTTGTTTTCCCTTTCCCTACCATGAAGAAACCTATAACAACTTTGACACTAAGAACTGGTGCCTGGTTTGCTTTTTTCTCTTCTCACTTCCAATCCCTTTTCCTTGGGTGTCATGACTTTAAGACTGTAAGTCTGAGGGCAATATTAAGCTTTCTAAGTTGTTTTGTGAGACTTTTGTTGACTGAAGAGCAGGATAAAAATGTTAGAAAGAAAATATGAACCTGCCCATTTCTTAAGATGACCTACTCTAGCTACTACTGCCTTCTGGACCATCAGCTGGGACCAAGCCTCTTCTTGGTCACTCTTGAATTATGGAATTTCATTCTTCAGGATATTAGGTAGACATCAACTCTTCTTCTCACTGTTAATTTCCATACTTTGAGCACTGCTTTGTAATTTTTACTAATATGGCTGTCCAAGACACCTTGAATGCTTTGGCACTGGGGAGCAGGGGTGGAAACAGCAAGTGAGTTAGTGCCCCCCAACCCATCCAGGGACAGAGATACAATAAGCAGACACCCACTGGGATATCAAGGTCCTGCAGCCCTGACTCCCTGCAAGTTTATGGCAACTATTTGAACTAGGTTTGGCCCTGCTGCTTTTAAAGCTTCAGAGCCTCCCATGTTATTGGAAGTATTGACTGAACTATACTGGACTACAATCTATGTGTATAACTATCAATTATCGGAGAAGAAATACAAATGCCAGGGTCTTGAGCAAGAATGGAATAATGAACTGGGGCACCCTATTTTGCCCAATCAATGGTGTGTTTCATGAATACCTGTGTCAGAAGGGTTTACAGCCAGTGTGGTATAATGGTTATGATTGCAGGGCTGGGACTCAGGCAATTTGGATTCTGGTCCCCACTCAGATATAAAGCTAACTGGGTGACTTTAGGCCAGTCACAAACTCTCAGTCCAACCTACCTAACAGCGTTGTTGTTGAGAGGATAAGATTGAAAGAAGTAGTATTATGAAAACTACCTTGAGTTCCTTGAAAGGAAAAAAAAGACAGGATAGAAATGAAATAAAGTATTTAATTCAACAAAAATGTATTTCAAGTATACTGGACACCACAACGTCTCTTTAATACAGGCTTAATTAAATTGGCCAATTGTTGGAACTGTAATAAAGCTAATACTTCCCTTATTCATGCCTAATGGCTGTTTTCTTTTGAGAAGAGGTAATAATCAGAATACATTTTGTGATGGAAAGTTCTTTAACATTCAGTGATACGCATGTTCTTCTTAATTACCTACCTGTCTCTTGGAATTTAACACAAGGTCAATGTAGATGCATTTTCTGCCACCTTTTGACAGCTAAAAGGCTAATACTACAACATTGAAAAGATGAATGGCTGTCTCTAATAACCAGAGAGGTGGAAGACTAAATGAAACTCTCAATTTTTGAATGGGTGGTCTTTACACATGGCTAAATATATGATTATTTGGCTGCCTTGTTGTTTATGTATAATTATCATGAACAACAGTAGTGTATTTTGCTACATACAAATCCATAGGGGTATATAATATACATATATAGTGTTGTGGATTTCTTTACATCTTGCAAGAAAACTGCAGCATTTTATTTTACTCTATTCCCCCCTCCCTTTTCATTGTGTTGTTTTGGTTTTGTTCTGCAATACACAGTAAAAAAACAAAAGCATAAATATGTTAACTATAAGATAAGGAACCCAGCAGCAAGGCCATAAAAGTATTTTCTACACATTAATGTCACCCTTTCATACAACAGTGTATAATTTTAAAACATACTTCAAATGCCTTGGGGTCAGGCATCAAGTCAAGTACATGGGTGGCCGTGCACTTGGGATTCTACCATCCCCACAGCTCTATCCTTTCCATGAAGGGGCTAAGTAATAATTAGATTTCCTGAGTTTTACCTCCAGTTTGGAAGCAGAGGGGAGAAACCATGATGTGGGAACAAGAATACTGGAATCCACAGCACTGTGGCAGGGCTGGGAAAGGAATGCAAATAGCTATCCAAAGATGCGGCCTCCAAGCATCATCTACTATAAACGAGAGGCATAATGCCAACACATTGTGGCTAGCTAGTAGCCTGCAGCTCAGAAAGTAGAAAGGCGCTGTGGTGAGGCCTGCTCTGGGCCAACGTTCCTCATGGTCTTGCCTCTCTCCCTCAGTGACAGGAACGCCCATGCCTCTTGGGAAACATGTGCAGAGATTGACATGATGGTTGACCTGAAGCCAAGTATTGCCACCCATCGTGTGAGTCTTGCATATCCTACAAAGAAAGTCTGCCAGGAGATACTCAGGGTCCAGTGTTCATCTTAGCTTCCTGTAATGGTGGATCTAGGTCAGGGGTCCTCAAACTATGGCCCGAGGGCCGGATCAGGCCCACCATGCCTATTTATCCAGCCTGCCTCAGAGGTTTTGCCTCAGAAAACCATCTCCAAGCGAGTCCAAAACCTCTGAGCCAGTGCAGGCGTTCTTTAAAACTGAGCAGAGAAAGAGCCGGCGCATGCCCAAACTGCAACAGCATAACTGTGTGTGCTGGCTCCCCCACCCCATTGCACACATATACATAGTGGAAATATGGAATGGGAAACAGAAGTGAGGCAGGTGGAAGAGAAAGAGAGACGAAGACAGCGAAGACGAAGAAACTTAAAAAAGGATTGAAAGTAAGTAAAATATAACTTTTTAAATCTATTTTTAATTATGTGAGCCCGAGGGTGGCCAGCTGCCACCTCACTGAGCCCTGGGGCGGCCAGCCGCATGGCCTTCTCCTCGCAAGCAAGCCGCCGCACCAAGCCATGGGCAGCCAGCTGCACAGCCTTCTCCTCACAAGCAAGCCGCCGCCTCACTGTGCCTATGCCCGCCTGGCCCACACCCGCTGCCTTTCAACTGGGCCTCTGTTGAAAAAGTTTGAGGACCCCTGATCTAGGTGGTTAATTCATGACATTTGAAATTACAATATTTTCTATAGGCTTCCACAACACATGGAAGAACACCTGAATCACTATTTCTACAACACTCCTCCATTGCCTGAAATCAGAAGCATGAGTTTCTTCTAAAAACCAACCATGCAGCACAACCTATCCATTATGTGCATTGCTGGACAGAGTGAACGGCTTGTATGTTAAAGAGGTAGTAACTAAGGCTATGAAGAGACCTACAAATAAGGAAATGGATGAAGTACAGAAAAGGGAATGCATGCTCTAAGGACAGAGAGTTAAAAGCATCAAAATGTAAAGGAGGCATTATTATTAAATTGGCCTCAGTTTATATAAATGCCAGTGCTATACTCCTTCCATTGAATTTTCAGAGAAACATCATACTTTGCCAGAAGAAATAAATTTTGATCAGGATGGCTCCCTTCATCAGTGTTACAATGACAGGAAATCCAAGGTCTGTTAGGGGCAATTAAAAGTTCAGAAGATGCCTTAAGAAAAGGGATCTAGAAATTCAGGGCCTCTTTGACCCTAGTCTTCAGACTCCCAGCTTCCAAACCTGCTTAGTCCTTACCATTCCCCAACCCTGTCTGAAAGTTTGCCCCTGCCTGCCTGCCTTCAGCTCTGTGCCTTGGCCTACCATTGTTCCCAGCATTCCTCTATTTGCCCCCTACCTAAGCAGTACCACTTCATTCAGTCACCTGGGACACCAGCTGGCAGTCATCACTCACTTCTTTGCCACTCCCCATACAGAACTGCTGTTCCTTAGGTCCAGGTACGCGTTTAACCACTGCCTTTCATTTGTACTTTCTTTTCTTCAAACCTCTCCCTTCCCCAAGGCCAGCATCAGAGGCTGACATGGTTGGGCACCTGCCAAGGCCCACGCTGCAACAGGGTCCCCCTGCCAGGCCCTGGAGCCCTCTGGCCCTGCCCCACCTTCTCACAGTTGTTTCCTTTTTAGCTTGCTCCTGTCACTGCTCACTTGCTTGGAAAGGGCAGGAAAAGGAGCAGAGCATCTGCTCACCTTGTTCTTCATCATTCTGAACAGCTGTATAGCCTGGATCTAAAGGAAAGGTCATGTGAACAGGCAGTGGTAATAGCTGGGGGGGGGGCACTGAGAGCTTTTTGCTCAAGCCCCCACCAACCCAAGAAGCCATACTGACTGCTCTCTTGGGTCCCTCTGTTCTAATTCAAGGCTATGTCTGCTCTCTCATTCTGGGCACCTTTAGCCTCTGACTCAGGGGTACAAACTACTTTCAGCCCAATGGCTGAATCCCATTTCAAAGAGGTTCATCTAGTGCTGGGTGAGCTGAAGGTAAAAAGATAAGATCAAAATACCAAAAAACAAACAAATCAACCAACCATGGTGCATTTTAGTTGCAAGAAATTAAGCCTTAGAAGAGACCTTCCAACCTTTCAGAATGGGCCAGGGTGGTGGTGGGAAATGTACCAACCAGGAAAATGTTAAGCAATTGGTGGTCAAAAAAAAAAAAAAAAAGGAAACAGGACCAAGGAGGAAGGAGGCCAGGCTGGGGTCCCAGGAGGGCTGCATTTGCCCCCCAGCACTAAGGCTCTCTCTCCTAAGACTTTTCTCACCCAGATTGCCCATTTTATTCACACAACTCTTCCTGTCCTAGACACAGGGCAACTTAAGCCCTAGCAGTTCACTCCAGCCCCAGAAAAAACAATCTCTCACTCTCTCCAGTCTCACAGATCGTGTCCAAATAGTCTGTATGGCCCACTTGACTTGTCTGCTCAGTATGTTCAAGAAATGTCCAGGAGATTACAATCAGCTTAACCAACAGATGAGATGCCTGAAGTTTCACCACTGCTGCAACAAGATCTCTTAAATACATAACAACAAATGTGTTTAACTTCTAAATCTATACATCAATTTTCTGGACAAAGGAAGCTCAAAACTGGCCTCCCTTGCTATTTTTGGTCAGACTTCCACACAGTTGCCACTAGCAAGCACTGACGGAAGTTCAGGAACAAAAAGCTTTCCTCAGTTTCAGGCTAAGTGGTGGCCACACAAAGTCTTGGCATCCAGAGAATGGCTGAAGAGGATCAAACAGGCTCCTAAAGGTCCTATTGCAAACATTTCCTTTCATCAAAGGGCAGACAATATGGTTTCTCATATGCCAATTCCAGCTCTGACCAGAAAGCAGAATCAGGCCCACATGTTGCTACTTAGCTAGCTGATTGATCTCCCTTCTGACAAACTGATATTCATATAAGCAACTTTTTTTTTAACTGGAGAACAAGCTGCTTCCACATCAAGTCATGTTCTGCTTACAAATCTGCTCACATCTCCTCCACCCTCTTCTCACAACCCCCACCCACCCACTCTTCCTCAGCTGAAGAAGCAGAGAGCAAGTTCATCTTTAAAGCTAAATCATTGCCAAATTTCTATCCAACAGTTTCCTCTTGTGCCTCAGACAGGAATTCCAAAGTTGCCTGTGATTCTTTCCTTACTACAGTAGCTGAACATTTGGTCAAGTCAAATCATCTTAAGATTTCCAAACTCTTGACGTCAGATTCATAAAGATCTTGTGGGTGATGTCATCAACCTGTGCAAAACTGGATTCGCTGGAATCACACGATACCTACAAGACATATCCCGTCTTAAGAGGTCATTGTCTTTCAGCAATCTTCTCCATGCAGTCACCTCAACTATTAGCGCTTTTCCATCAGATACTTTCCCTACATTCATCTGCCCCCACCTTGTTGCAATGCTCATGCCACCCTTCTTCTATGACTCTAGCTTTCTTCCACACCAGGCTCTTAATTTTCCACACCAGGCCCTTTGTCAGCAGTTTCCCTTGATTCCTCCTCCACGTGCAAGTTCCTTGTTAACACCCCATTTTCTCAGCCACCCCCATTCTTTTTCACACTGCTCTTGACACAGGAAGCAAACAACCTCCCTATTTCTGTCATGCCAATTTGCTTTCCTCTAACCCCCCTCTAAAACTCAGTCCTTCTGCTCTTCCTAAGGACCACAAGTGCTTCTCTATGACAGCCTTCCCTAAGCCCGTGCCTTCAAAATGTGTTGGAGTACCAGTATTCCATCCTCGCCAACACATCTGCAAGGTCCCAGGCTGACTTGTGGCAGTCTTGGACTTCAGATTCAAGTTAACACAGAAGAGTCTGAACTATCCTTCCCCCATTCGGGTTATTATTTCACCACACTCTGGGTATCCTTTGATGCACAGATCTTAAGCCTAGTGAGCAGGGAACACACCGTCTCTGCATTCAGCAGTGTCTGCCTAAATTGTTGATCCCAAGTGTTTAACAGTAATAGCAACTGCAAGAGGGGCAGAGAATGCAGCAAACTTCAATTCCATGTTGCTGCCCCAGAAAGAAAAATCCAAATGGAATTGGAATCATCCTGCCATAACTAACTTGTGGGTGCAACTTCCAACATATGCAAGATCTCCTACCGAAACTTCAAATGAAATTAAAGAGGAGTATTCAAGTTGGGGTTGTATAGAGGAGCTTCCTAGCTGATTTCAGATAAAGGATCTGATGCATCCAACTCATGCTTTTCTGCCTTAAGTTGCACCAAAACTCTTCACCCAGCACAACCGCTTCCTCTTTTGCTAGGTAAGACTGCCTTTACATAATCCTATTTGCATTTCAGTCAGCATGGCTCCCAGGAGGAACAGATTCAAGGAGAGGAACATCATATAGCCTGTGCTCTAACTGCCATGGTACATTGTCTGTCCATGTGCTACAGATACATAATTTGGCCTACAATCCTGAATGCCCACTACTGAAATTCTCCATGGGATCCTGTTATCAGACTATTGACTCAAACAGTGGGAAAGAGTAAGCAAGCATCAAGGTTTAGTTCTTGCTGAGAAAGGTAAACTCATATGCTTCCTGCTTCATTTCAGAATGCCCCTTCATACCTGAGTTTCTCTGAATGTGTCAGGAAGAAAGCTACTGTCAACCCCTTCTCCCCAGTATGGAAGGAATTGTTTTGTATAGATGAGTATTTTTTCTTGCAAACCATGCACCTGCAGTCTGAAAGAGAGCAGGTCAGATACATGTTTACCTCTTTAGTGAGATGGTAGAGACCAATGCACATTAATAATCTATGGCTACCGCCCTGCCAGTTTCAAATCACTAGCATTGTGTTGCCATTGCCAATTCCTTTAGCTAATTTACGATGATGAGGTACCGGATTAAAATGTAATTCCTCTGGAGGGTTGTCTCTACAGTAGTACTCAGTATACTTCCACGCAAAGAAAATTTATGAAAGAGGCCTAGCTCTTGGTGCTTCCTACTTCTTGCTTCTCTTCCTTAGTCCAATTTGTTAAGGGCCACAAAATGTTCAAGGCTTAAGGGACAAGGCTGACTGTAAGATGGGGGAGGAAGAGAATGGCTGCAGGTAGCCAATTTTCAGCAGCCTTGCCCAACCTGGTGCCCTCCAGAGGTTTTAAACTGTAACTCCTGGTATTCCTAACCAATGACCATGTTGGCTAGAGCTGCTGGGAGATCGAGTCTGGAAGATGTGGAGGCCAACATATTGGAGAAGGATGGCTCCATTCTAAGCACAGGCCGTGACAGGAGATGGAAGGTTATGCTAGACAGTTTAAGAGCCATTCATGAGGATCATTCATCAGATGAATTCAGGATCATTAAGTGGATGTTCACAGCAGCCTTTGGTTGCCACCCCCAAAAAATATTCCCATGAAGGAACCTTTTTAGCCTAGTGAATTTAAATGAAGAGAAAAAGAGAGAAATAGGTTTTTCCAAGTCCAGGGATCCATTGCCTTCTCTCCCCTTTCAGGCATGCTGGTGCTTTGACTTGGAAGTTTCACTCATTGAGGTCAGTGACAAGTGACTTGTTTGACTAGTTTCCCAGGCTGGCACTGAAATTCAGCTCTGCTGTTTTCCTGCATGGAACTGCAGCTGCTTACAAGGAATCCTCAGTCCAAAGAAAGGAGGTAATGGCTGGGCTCTGATCTTCAAAACTCAAAGTAAGCAAGGCTCAATATTTTTCATAAAATGGGGATGTGGGAAAACAGAAAGGAACATGCGTAGTAAGCCTAACCTCTCCTTCATTCGGCAGACTAGGATCACGATCTCTCTGCTACTTCAGGTCTGTCTAGCTTCAACAATTCTCCCATTCTTCCTATTTCTCATTCTTTACATCCAGATAAACCTTAGAAGAACACACCTATGGAAGCTTTCCCTAAACTGACATCATTCAATGTCTTAGATGACAAGCCCCAGGATTCTTTATTTATTTTATTTTTATTTATTTTTCAATTTATATCCTGCCTTTTTCCTACAAAGGGCTCAAGGCAGCTTACATCATTATCCTCCTCCATCTTATTCCCACAACAACAACCCTGTGAGGTAGGTTGGGCTGAGAGTCTGTGACTGGCCCAAAGTCACTCAGTTGGCTCCATGGCTGAGCGGGGACTAGAACCCGGATCGCCTGAGTCCCAGTCCCATGCTCTTCACCACTACGCCACACTGGCTCTCACTTTACTCTTGGCAATGTTCTATCGGGCTGATGGGAAGTTCCAAACATCTGGAGGTCACTAGATTGGGGAAGACTGCCCTAGCATAACAACTTCCTCCAAGCAGCACATCAAGTCTGTAAAAAGGAGAGCCTCCTACAGGAAGGAAAGGCTAAGAGTGGGTGGAGAGGAGAGGACTGTGAAGAGAAGTGGAATGGAATGCATAACTGAATGCAAGAACTTGGCAAGAGAAAACCAGGAGTCACATAATCCTTGTGTGTCGTCCATCTCCCCAACCCCCTTCAAAGCCCTCAGTGGACCTTGGAAGCATGGCAGCAAATTCAAAAAAGATGAGGTCAAAAGATCTGGAAGAACAGGAGCTCACCCTCAGCTCCTCAAATAATCCATTAAGCAGGGCTCATGGCCCCAAACGGGGCACCCAGAAAGCTGTGATCAGTCAGACTGGGGAAACTGGAGAAGTCCAGAAAGTCTCTTTCCATATGTCACCATACTGGGCCCATCATTCTCACCCCCACATGAGATAAGCCTCTTTCACTCAGTGCAAATGCTCTGGGGAGGGGGGCTTAATAAAGAGGTAAGTAATCTCAGTCAACCAGAACTTGACCCCCCAAGGAGAGGATGCTACTAGGCTATAGAGAATGCAAAATGAAGTATGAATAGGGAGTTGATAGCCTGGCAGTAAGAAGTGGGGAAAGAAAGAAGTCTAGCCCCACAACCCAAGAAGAAAGAGAGCAGTCCCAGAAGAAGACAACTACAGAGGGGAGAGGAAAAGCAAGGGGGAGCAAAGGAAAGAGAAAGAGACAGATTAGGTCAGGCTTTGTTCCAGTCAGGCTAATAGCTAGGATTGTCAACTACCCAGGAAACAACCTGGCTTTTCCTGCCCCTGGGCCTTTTCACAGCAACTGGAGATGTGCAGGAGTCAGCAGATAAACCGTTCTTACAACACTGAGGAACCTGCCCACATTATGTACATGAACAATTGTTAAAAGAACAGTTAAAAGTGGCAGTTTGAAACTGGCAATTCTGCCCCCACTTTAGCCTGAGAATGAATTTTCCAACACCAGGTCCGTTAAGGAAGAGAAGACTAAAAGGAAGTTCAGATGCGCGAAAGTGAAATTGCTCCTGAGGGTGTGCAGAGTGGCTTCTGCACTGGGGCTTCAGGGAGAAGAAAATACTTGCGGGCAGCTTTGCGCTCCCGTCACCTCCGCTTAAAAGAGGAGACCGAGAAGGGTAGAAGGAAGGGGGCGTGTGGGGAGAAAAAGAGATTTAAAGGGACCCTCAGGAGCCAGCCGCTCCTTCCCCCGCACCGGCCGGCTTTTCAGCCGAAGCCCGTCAAGGGCGACCGGGGGCGGGGAAGAAAGAAGGAAGGAGCGAGCAAAGACCGACGCACTGTCCCCGCAGAGGGAACGGACACCCCGTTCTTCTCTCACCTGCTCGAAGGCCCAAGTCTCGGCCACCCGCCGGGCGCTCAGGTCCAGAAGCGTCTCCACGGCGGTGGAGATGGAGGCGGAAGGGGGCGAGGAGGAGATGGTGGCGGCGGCGGCGGCAGCGGCGCCTGGTCCCGGTCCCGGCTCGGGTTGCTCCCCGGAGGCGCCGCACCTGCGCTTGGCGGGCGGGGGCTCCATAGGCCCGGCCGATCCCCAGCCTCTCCTGAGCACCTTCCCCAGAAACCCAGCAGCGGCGGTCCGGGCCCGGCCCGGTCCGTCGGTCGTTTCTCTTTCCGTCGGCAGCGGATACGGCCCCTTTAAGGAGCTCCCACAACAATGAGCTCGACGGCTGCTGGTTCACTGATCCTCCCTTTTCTCCTCACCCGCTTCCCATTGGATGGCCTGCGAGGAAGAGGGAAGTGGGGATTGGGCGAGGTCGGCTGCCGATCAAGGAGGAACAATGCACGCCCCCATGTTGTGGGGTTTAAAAAAAGGGAAAGAAAAGAATAAGGTCTGTCTGGAAAAAAGATGTCAATCAAAGGTCGGGAGGCCCCCAGCCAATCAGACAAGAAGGGAGGCCAAAGCCCTTCAGATGAGGTTTTACGTGGGCGTGGCCAGAACCGCGATTCTTCCATTCACAACATTCTGGAGCCGGCTGGGAATGGCAACAATGTAGCAAAGCGAGGGCTGAAGCGCGTTCCTGCCCAGGATGTCTCGCTCCTCAGCGGCCCCCACCACTTCCCAGGGGTTCATCCTCACCGCGTCCTCTGTTTCCACCAGATCTTAGAGGTTGTGTTGCGGCTGTTTGAAACCATTTTAATTTTTTAAAGAATGAAATTAAAACCTATAATTTCAGATCTTAAACGTAAGAACGCGCTTTTAATTTGAACTGTTTTGAAGAGTGCAACCTCCCTGCCACTGGAGCTAAACTTGCCAGAATTAACGGGATATTTTTGGATGACAACGATGCATTGCAAACTCACATACACCGAAGGATAGAAGTAAGACCCCATTGAGCTTAATGGCTTTTACACCAAAGTAAATGTAAAATGCCAAATGGCTCCCTACTGCCATCAGAACTTAAGAGCCGTGCATTAGACAAGGTGCACAGAGTCCAGCATTCTGTTCACCCTGGCCAGCCAGCTGCATGTGGGATCCCACAAGCATGATATGAATGCAACACACACCGCTTCCCAAGTTCTCCAGCAATCGGTGCACACAGACATCCAAATTGGTGGCCATCACTCCATCTTGTGGAACTGAATGCTATTAATCACCATTGTTACTTATTGCCTTCCATATGATTATACTCCCACCCCTCCCTGCAATAACAGAGCAGTCCTATATATATGTCCAATCCACTCAGAAGACCCACGGATTTCAACTGGACTTTCTCCCAGTAAGTGGTTCTAGGACTGCAATCTCAGAAGGCAAAATTATCATTGGACACAGGGCCCTTTCTGTACTGGTGTACAATATTAGACATGTTCAGCTATTTTTTTTCTTTTTGCTTTTCTTTAGATTTGTTTTAATGGAAGGGAATTTTTCTGCTTTTGTCTTATTTAATGCTGGGGTTTGTTTTTCTAGAATGTTTAATTGGGTTTAATTTTACAAAATAGCTTGTGACGTTTTTACTGAAATATGGTGTTGTAATGTTATCAGAAATACAATCACTATTAGTTACAATTCTACACAGCCATACAAGCCATACAGCGTATATTTTGAAACATTTATTATTTAAATTATCCATGTAAGGTCAATGAGAACTTTGGCCTATGATGCCATCAGATTGCTGGTTGAACACACGAGTTTTTTCTTGTACCCCTTGCTTTCTCTTTCTTGATAAAACTCAGATTGTTGGTGATGGAACCCAAGAAAAAGAAACTTAGTCCTAATAAGTTGGGGGTGCTAAGCAAATTTTGGATGGGGTTGCTCTCCCACTGAAAGAGCAGGCTTGCAGTCCAAGCGTGAGATTAAATCTGATGTTATCTTTGGGGGGCACAGGTTGCTGCTAGAGCTCCAAGTACTTTCCATTAGCTCAGGTTGACATGTCAGCCATTGCTCCGGATAAACAAAAATAGCTTGGCTGTTGTCACCCATGCAGTGGTCTCTCCTCGTTTAGACTATTGTAACGCACTTACTTAGACTAGCACAAATCTGCAAGACTTGTGGGAAACTGAAGTTACTGCAAAATACAGCAATGCATGAGTCGTTGTTAACGGTGGTGGCTCATATGGAGCATTTTGTGCCAATTCTGCTTTGCAGTTAAATTCAAGCTGCTGATTAACCTCTAAGGCCCTAAGTGGCTTGACATCAGGGCAGCTGCCCTTGTATGGGCCTGCCATTTGTTGAGCTTGGCCTCAGAGGCCCCACCTGATGAATCTCTTCATCTGAAATCAAGCTGTTTGGGATCAGAGATGGGCTATTTTGAGTTCTGGCAACAACCCACTTGTAGAACCCACTTCACAAAGCAGTTTGGCTGTTGGCACCGACTGTTCAGCACCAGGTGAAAATGTTCTATTTGCCCAGAGGCATTTTAGCACTGTTTTATTTCAGGCAAGATTTGTAATTGGTGCTGGAATTATTGCTGTTGGCTGTATTTTATTTTTATGTTTTACTTCAGAAACATCTCTGAAAGGCAAGGTTTAAGAGTGGCTAATAAATGTCTTGAATGGATTATTGGATGAATACAATTAATTCGTCTAAGTAAACATTTAAATATCAACTTCTGTCAATCATAGAATCATAAAATAGTAGAGTTAGAAGGGGCCAGACAGCCATTGGGTCCAACCCTTCGGTCAGTGCGTGACTCCAAATTAAACCATTCCTCTCCGATGGCTGACCAGTTGCCTCTGGAATGCTTCTAGTGAGGTAGAGCACACAACCTCCCTAGGTCATTAAATCCATTGTTGTACTGCTCCAACAGTCAAGAAGTTCTTCCTGATGTTTAGCTGGAACTTGGCTTCATGTAACTTGAGCCTGTTATTTCATGTCCTGCACTCTGGAATGATCAAGAGAAGATTCTGTCCTCCTCCTCTGTGATATCCTTTCAAGTGTACAGTGCTATTGTATCTCCCCTCAGTCTTCTCTTCTAAAGGCTAAACATGCCCAGTTATTTCAACCTCTCCTCATAGGGCAGGGGTCCTCAAACTATGGCCCGCAGGCCAGATATGGCCTGCCAAGGTCATTTACCTGGCCTTCGTCAGAACTTTTGGACTCATTTGGAGAAAACAATCACTGAACGAGTCCAAAAGCTCTGAGCCAGCGCAGGCATACTGAAACTCTTTCAGTTTTGGAGACGAGCAGAGAGACGGTGCATGTGCCAAACTGTGACAGCTCCAACTGCGTGTGTGTCGGCTCTCTCTGCTAGTTCTGGCTAGCTCCTGCCGGTGTGCTGGTCTTGCCACTGTGAATTGCGCATGCGCCGGCTCTTCCCCCTATTGCACACATGTGTTGGCTCTGAATACAGAAGAGAGGAGTGAGAATACAGAAAAGAGGAGTGAATATGGAACCGGACATTGACCATCAAATTAGCCAAAAGCAGGCTCATACTTCCCATTGAAATACTAATAAGTTTATGTTGATTAAAAATTGTTCTTCATTTTAAATATTGCATTTTTCCTGTTTTTTGCACTACAAATAAGATATGTGCAGTGTTCATAGGAATTTGTTCATAGGAATTTGTTCATATTTTTTCAAACTATAGTCCAGGCCCCCAACAGTCTGAGGGACAGTGAACTGGCCCCCTGTTTAAAAAGTTTGAGGACCCTGTCATAGGGCTTTATTTCTGGTACCTGGACCATCCTTGTTGCCCTCCTCTGAACCCTTTCCAGCTTCTCTGCATTGTTCTTAAACTGCGGTGCCCAGAACTGGGTGCAATACTCCCAATGAGGCCTAATCATTTCTGAGTAGAGGGTAATAAGTACTTCATATGATTTGGAAGTGATACTTCTGTTAATGCAGCCTCAAATAGCATTTGCCCTTTTTGCAGTCAGATTACACCATTGACTCATATTCAGCCTGTGATCCTCCTCATTTGCAGTATTATTGAGCCAAGTTTTCTCCATCTTGTAACTATGCATTAGCTATCCTTTTCTTAGATACAGAACTTGGCATTTGTCCCTGTTGAATTTCATTCAGCGGGGAGGGGGCAGAGCTAGCTTGGATGGACTCTGGACACTGAATTCTTACTCCTCCTGTCCATCAGGGAAGTATGATTAAAATATACTCAAATTAAGATCAAGAAATACTGAAAAACACATGAAACGTGAGTTAATTCCTTTGTCTCTCTCCTGGGAAGATTTGAATCTCAGATGTAGACAGTGAGACCCCGTAAAGGGCTTATTTGTACAATCTGAAACTGCTGGACTCAGTCCAGCATAAGCTAGCACCTTGGCTGTGCTCTTTAAAAGTTTAAAAGCAGGTTGAAGGGCGTGAGAAAAAGGGGGAGTTGTTGAAGTTGTTGAAGAATTGGAATAAAGTAAAAAAAAGCTCTAATTTGCAGATTACTAATAGGTGAGACTTTCCCTCTTCTCCCGCACAATTGCAAAGCTGAGAAGGTGCCGGAAAAAGAAAATATTGGGATAGAGCCTTGAGGAATGTATATCAAAGTTAATTAATGTCACTGGATTAGCTTCTCTGTGTTATCTTGCTACTATGGAGATAAGAAACAACAAAGATAAAGAGAAATGACATATTGAAAAATATGGTCTGAAAAAGAGGACAAAATACATAGAAGACTGTATTTTGCTAATAGCAATTTTTGAGCTCCATCTGCTGGCTAGAAGTTAAATTGCAGCTGTTGAAAATCAAGAGATCTACATACTGACTGAAAGTTAAATTGCAATTGTGATATTAAATGACAACAGTGGATTGTAAAGAAATTATTATTACAATTTTAAGACTTTTTCTGTTAGCTGGATGTCAAAACGTAGCAAGAGTGCAGAAAGCATTTGGCAAAGATCTAAAGTGAAACTTCACCCACTGGATTTACGTTTGAAAAGAGTAGCGAAAAATTGTGAAATGAATGGGAAAAAGAGATCATCACTGGAAAAATCAATACCAGCATTTCAACCATCAACACAACCAGACAAGCTTTATATACTTTTACAGAAATTCAGAGAAATGAAGGCTGACATCAAGCAATTAAATGTGAAAATAGATAATATGGGTATAGAAATAAAAGATTTAATTAAACTTGAGAATAAACAAACAATCACAGAAGTGAAAATTCAGGTGGAAGAACAAGATAAAAAGTTAAAAAATCAGATGACTAAGTTAGATCCAGTCTCAAAAAGTGTGATTGAGATCTGGGATAGACAATGAAGATCAAATTTATGCCTTAAAGGATATCCAGAGGATGGGAATGAGGATGAAGATAAACTGATTCAATCAATACTGGATTGGGCTAAATCTATTCTCCCGGATGTCTCCTTTACAAGATAAGATATTGATCCAATACATAGAGTCGGTCCAAGAAGAGCTTGAAGAAAAGCACTGAGGGACATTGTAGTCCAATTCTGGTCATATGCAAAAAAATTAAGATGGAAATTACAGAATATGACATTAATCATCTTCGAAGGTTACCAGATTCAAGTGTTTCCTGATTTATGTACTGAGACTCTGCAATGGAGGAGAGATATGTTCCAAGTTTGTCAAATATTAAAGAAGAATGCCATTAAACATAGCTGGGGGTTTCTGTTTTTTCTAAGGTTGTCATATAATGGAAAATATTGCAGAGTTGATACAAAGGAAGTGTTGAAGTTATTAAAGGAGCTTGGAATTATTGATGATGATGAATATGCAGCGCAAATGCAGAAATTAATGGATATGCTTACATTTCCAACAAGGATGACAGAGAAGAAGAGAGAATGGCCAGAGAAGGAGAAATTGGATTTTGCAGCAAGAGGTTCAGATTCTCTGTAGAAACAGAAAGAAGAGGAGAGACAGAAGAAGGAAGTAAGAAGAGATAAGAAAATTTACATGTGATAGATACAGAAAATATATTGCAGTTGCTAGTGTTGTGGTTGTTATTGAATGTTTCTTAAATAAGTATTACATTATAATAGAAATTTGAGTATAGAATAAAATGGGTATAGATGGTTGGGGAGGGTGGAGTGAGTGCCTGGGGTCTGTACAGGGGAGGCTTCTCTTCCCCTCTCTCTTGGAAGCCTGAAGTGGCAGGGAGAAGAACATCTCCAGAAGATGGGTAAGGGGGTTTCCATTTATAAATGTGGTGGGGCATATGGTGGGGGTAGGGGTATGTTTAATTGGGTTTTTGTTATGTTTTTGTTGGAGTGTTTATTTAATCACATATGGAGACCAAAAAGAATATTTGATGAATTGAAATAATGAGAAAAACATTGAAGATAGTGTCTTGAAATATAAACAGCTCGGAAGAAAGACATAAATGAGCTAGAACTGAAAAATCTATTTATAAGGAAAAAGCAGATATTATATTTTTACAAGAAACACATCAAAAGAAAGATGGAGTGAATGAATTAAAATTATACTAGGCAGATGTATACAAAAAATCATATGGCACATCAACATCAAGAGGTGTTGCAATTATTGTTGCCAAAAGATGTGAATTTAAAACAAAAGCTATAAAAAGAGATCATTTGGGGAGATTTCTTCTAATACAAGGTTTGATTTATGGACAAGATGCAACTTTAGCTAATATATATGCACCTAATATAAATCAAAGGGAGTTTTATGATAAAGTGTATAAAGAAATAGAAGAAATAAAAAGAGGATGTGATTATGGTGGGTGATTATAATATGGTTATGGATAAAGAAAAAGATAAATCCAACCCAATAAATGTAGATGTAAAATACAATAATAAAGATTTGAGTAGATTTATTAATAAAACAGATTAAAAGATGTTTGGAGAGAATTAAATGGTAATCAGAAAAGCTATACATTTTATTCAAAAAGACATAAAAACTCTACAGGAATAGATTATATATTTGTAACACCAGAAATATTGTCTAAGATAATAAATGCGGATATAAAAGTAATTAAAATATCAGACCATTCAATGATAACAATGGAAATGGAAATAGACTGTGGTTATAAACAGGTAAACAGGTAGAGAATAGATCTAAGGATTTTAAAAAATGAGATCTTAGAAAAAATGGAAAAAGAATTAAAAGAAATATGGGGAAATAAATGAAAAAGGAGGTAGTAAAATAAGTGTAATATGGGATACAATGGAAGCAGTGGTAAGAGGGTTAGGAATAAAATATTAATATAATATAAAAACCAAAAAGAGCAACATATAACAAGGTTAGAAGAGGAAATAAAAGGATTAGAGAAAAAGTATATAAAAAGTAGAGAATTAACAGCTAAAAGAAAAGAATTACAAAATATTGAAATAGAACAAATTCAAAGAAATCTAATTTATTTGAAAAGAGAATTTTATGAAAGTAGTAATAAAAATTCTAGAATGCTGGCCAGAGCCACACAAGTTAAAAAGGCAAAAAGCTTAATTGAACCAATAAAGAATGAAAAGGGGGAAAGATGTAATAAGATGAAAGAGAAACTTTTAATCTTTCAGAGGTTTTTTGAAAAGTTATATATGGGAAATGAAATAGATTTGAAGGAAAGTCATATATATATAGAAAATAATCTAAATTGTGACATTTGATAAGAGGATAAAGAAATTATGGAAACTAGCATTAGATATATTTAAAGCCTTTGACTGTGTAGAATGGCCAACAATGAAGATTTTAATAGAGAAGATGGAATTTGGAGTAAAGTTTAAGAAAGTAATAAATCAATTGTATTCAGAAAATACGGCAAAAATGATTGTAAATGATGGTATTACAGAAACTATAAGAATGAATATAGAGTGATATTGAATTAAAAGAACTAAGGGAAATAGGTGATCACTTAGAGACATACTGGTTTAAAAAGGATATAAGAAAGATTATTAAGAGAATTCAAAATCCCTTTTTAAAAAATATGATGGAAGTATGAAAAAAATGGAGACAGCAGTTAATGTCAGGAATTTCTCTGTTAACACCAATGGTTGAAATGGAGAAATTCCCAAAAATAGAATCAAAGGATTGGATTAATAAATTAAAAAATAATAAAATATATATATGGAAAGACTAGAAAAATAAGATAAAAAATATAGCACAATTAAGGAGTATATTGGCAGAAGCCAAATTAAATTGGTTAACTTTAATTCAATTAGAAAAATGGATAAAGATGGAGGAAACATTCAAAGAGGAAGAAAGACAATTAACAAAATTTCAAATGACTGTAAAAGAATGTGAGTTTAAGGAAGAATATACAGGTAAAATAGTCAATAAAAGAGTAGGAAAAACAATACTGGGATACAATATCCAAAATGACAGAATGATCTCAGTTCAAATCCAAGGCAAACCATTCAACATCATGGTAGTCCAAGTCTATGCCCCAACCACTGGTGCTGAAGTGGCTGAAGTTGACCAGTTCTATGAAGGTCTACAACACCTTCTAGAATAAACACCAAAAAATGATGTCCTTATCATCATGGGGGATTGGAATGCTAAAGTAGGAAGCCAAAAGAATAACAGGCAAGTTTGGCCTTGGAGTACAAAATGAACAGGGCACAGGCTGGTAGAATTTTGTCAAGAGAATACGATGGTCACAGCAAACACTCTTTTCCAACAACCCAAGAGACGACTCTACACATGGACCTCACCAGATGGTCAACAAAGAAATCAGCTTACTATGTGCTCTGCAGCCAAAGATGGAGAAGCTCTATACAGTCAGTAAAAACTAGACCAGGAGCTGACTGTGGCTCTAATTCCAGAGAATAGCTAGAAGAGATAAGAATGCCTTCTTCAATGAACAATGTAAAGAAACAGAAGAAAACAATAGAATAGGAAAGACTAGAAATCTCTTCAAGAAAATTGGAGATATGAAGGGAATGTTTCATGCAAAGATGGGCATGATCAAGGACCAAAATAGCAGGGACCTAACAGAGGTAGAGAAGATTAAAAAGAGGTGGCAAGATTACACAGAAGAACTAGACAAGAAAGAGCTTAACGTCCCTGATAACCACGATGGGGTGGTCACTGACCAGACATCCTGGAATGTGAAGTCAAATGGGTCTTAGGAAGTCTGAGCAACAACAAAGCTAGTGGAGGCGACAGTATTCCAGCTGAGCTATCCAAAAGACGATGCAGTAAAAGTGCTACACTCAATATGCCGGCAAATTTGGAAAACTCAGCAGTGGCCACAGGATTGGAAAAGGTCAGTTTACATTCTGATCACAAAGAAGGGCAATGCCAAACAATGTGTGAACTACCACACCATTGCACTCATTTCACATGCTAGCAAAGTGATGCTCAAAATCCTACAAGTTAGGCTCCAGCAGTATGTGGACTGAGAACTACCAGAAGTACAGGCAGGGTTTCAAAGAGGCAGAGAAACTAGAGATCAAATTCCCAACATACGCTGGATAATGGAGAAAGCTAGGGAGTTCCAGAAAAACATCTACTTCTGCTTCATTGACTATGCTAAAGCCTATGATTGTGTGGATCACAACAAATTGTGGCAAGTTCTTAAAGAGATGGGAGTACCAGACCATCTTATTTGTCTCTTGAGAAACCTATATGCAGATCAAGAAGCAACAGTGAGAACTGGACACAGAACCACTGATTGGTTCAAAATTGAGAAAGGAGTTCAGCAAAGCTGTATACTGTTGCCCTGCCTATTTCACTTATATGCAGAGCACATCATGTGAAAGGCAGGAAATATCAACAACCTCAGATATGCAGATGATACCACTCTAATGGCAGAAAGTGAAGTCGAACTAAAGAGCCTCTTGATGTGGGTGAAGGAGGAGAGCGCAAAAGTTGGCTTGAAACTCAACATTAAGAAAACTAAGACCATAGCATCCGATCCTCTCACTTCCTGGCAAATAGACAGGGAAGAAATGGAGTTAGTGACAGATTTTATCTTCCTGGGCTTGAAGATCACCACAGACGGGGACTGCAGCCAAGAAATTAAAAGACGCTTGCTCCTGGGGAGGAAAGCTATGTTAAATCTAGACAGCATACTAAAAAGCAGAGACATCACCCTGCCAACAAAAGTGCGTATAGTCAAGGCTATGGTTTTCTCAGTTGCAATGTATGGCTGTGAAAGCTGGACCATAAGGAAGGCTGAGTGCTGAAGGATTGAGGCCTTTGAATTGTGGTGCTGGAGGAGACTCCTCGAGTCCCCTGGACTGCAAGACGATCAAACCAGTCAGTCCTAGAGGAGATCAATCCTGACTGCTCTTTAGAAGGCCAGATAGTGAAGATGAAACTCAAATACTTTGGCCACCTAATGAGAAGTAAGGACTCCCTGGAGAAGAGCCTAATGCTGGGAACAATTGACAGCAAAAGTAGAAGGGGACGGCAGAGCATGAGGTGGCTGGATGGAGTCACTGAAGCAGTTGGTGTGAGCTTAGGTGGATTCCGGAGGATGGTGGAGGACAGAAAGGCCTGGAGGAATGCTGTCCATGGGGTCGTGATGCGTCGGACACGATTTCGCAACTAGCAACAACAAGCTACATACAGGTAATGGAAGAATTGCTAAAATTTATAAAATATTAATAGAATTAGGGGATCAGACAAAAAATTCAAAATCAATTTTTGACCTAGAAAGCCCTAAACAGCTTGGGAACAGGATACCTGAAGGAACGTCTACTTTCTTATATGCCCTCACGCCCCTTAAGATCTATGGGAGAAGCCCTATTCCAGGAACCTTCTCTAAGAGAGGTAAAAACATCATCAACTCGGAGTAGGGCCTTCTCTGCTGTGGCGCCCAGACTCTGGAATGTACTTCCTACAGAGGTATAAAAGAGTTTATACTCTTTTTGGTGCCAGGCCAAAACCTTTTTGTTTAAACAGTATTTTAAACTCTAATAGTTTTTAGTTTAGTGACCTTGCTTGGTTTATTGTTTTGTTCTGTTTTATTATTGAAATTGCTGTTTTAATTGTCCTTTTAAAAATTGTAAGCCGTCCTGAGATCTTGTATAATAGGCTGGCATACAAAAACTTTTAATAAATAAATTTGGGAAACGGATGTAGGTGAAATAAAGGATGAGGATTGGAAGAATATTTGGAATAGAAGAGTATATAAGAATGTGTATGTTAGAATTAAAGAATATGGATGTAAAGTGATATGGTATTTAACACCAGTTAAGTTAAACCAATTTGATGATGAATACTGTAATATCTGTTGGAGATGTGAAAAAGACATTGGAACTTATAAACATATGTAGTGGAACTGTGATAATATACAAAAGATATGGACTGTGGTGTTTAATGAAATTAGAGAAATTCTAGTCATAAATTTAGAAATGTCACCAAGAATAGCGTTATTGTTGTTGATTGAAAATCAGGATATAAATGAAGCTAAGAAAGAATTTATTCTAAATTTGATAATGGCAGCCAGGTTAGTAATGGTTAAATATTGGAAATAGAATTGGGTTATACAAAGGAATGAATGGTATAATGAAATATGGAATATGGTTGTTAATGATAAATTGACAACAGAAATAAAAAATTAAAAAGGGATAATAAAAGTAAATAAATACAATGAAACATGTGAAGTTTTTTTAAAAGCAGTTCTGATGGAAGGGAAATGCTGTAAGCCTAATCAAGAACATATGAATTTTTGTATGGGATATGGGTATAATCAGTGCTTTTTTTGTAAAAAAAAAAAAAAAAAGTGCCGGAACTCACATCTTGTTAATTTTTTATTTAGGTTTTTTTTAGGGTAATCTTTTATTAGCAGGACTGATGATTGAGAAGTAATTAGTAATTTTTTTCATTTTTAAATTTGGGGTCACACTTTTACACTAAAAATTAAAAAAAGATTTTCAATTCACCAACTTTTCTTAAAATAAAGAAATTATTTACCTTTTGCACATAGCCAGTCACTCTACATACACATAAACATGATGGTCGCTGCCGGCAGTAAGCACTCAGTGCACGACCACATGACCAATCCCAAGCTGAGCAGTGCCCCAAGCAGAGCGGCGCCCTCAGAATCGGCACGGACACACAAGCAGCCCGCATGCACTATTTTAATGATTTTTGCTGCTGACCTGCTACGCCCGACAGGGCAATTCAAAATCACTCAGAAAAATCCATTGGAAAAATCCGTCAAAAAATGGTGCCGGAACATCGTTCCGATGCGTTCTATGACAAAAAAAAGTCCTGGGTATAATTAAAGTACATTATATACTGTTAATTGTTACAATATATGAAGTGAAATGTAAGTATCCATTGGTGTCCTGGGGAGCGGGTGCATGGTGTTCATTGTTAATTTAGATACTAATATTATTGATATATTTTGAAGAATATGTATTTGTATTTCAATTATGTTTTGTTTAAAAAATTTAAAAAGGGGAAAGAAAAAAAATAATTTCATTCTATTGTTTTCAGCCCATTGCTCCAACCTATCATGATAACCTTGGATCTCCTTTTAGTCTTCCAGGGTATTAGCTATCCCACCCAGTTTTGTGCCATCTGCATATCTGATAATCATTCACTGAACTTCCTTATCCAAATCGTTGATCAAATGTTGAAGATTACCGGGCCCAGAACTGAAGCCTCCGGTGCCACACTTGTTACTTCTCCCAGTTTGAGAAGGTGCCATTGATGAGCTCTCCTTGAGCCCAATTCTGTAGCCAACTGTGGATCCACCTGTTAGATGTTCCATCTAGCCCACTTTTAGCTAGTTTACTAATCAGGATATCTTGGGGCGGTTGTCAAATGCGTCGCTGAAGTCAAGATAGATTATGTCCACAACATGCCCACAGTCCATCAGGGAGGTCACGCACTCAAAAAACAATATCAGATTAGTCTGGCAGGTTTTGTTCCTGAGAAATCCATGTTGGCTTCCACTAATCACTGCATTGTTTTCAAGGTGTTTGCAAACTGACTGCTTTATAATCTGTTCCAGAATTTTCCCAGGGATTCTCAGACTGACTAGTCTGTAGTTTCCAGGTAGATCCCCCCCCCCTTTCTTTAAGATAGGGACAACATTAGCCCTTTCCCTGTTCTCTGTGATTTCTCAAAAATAATACAATGGTTCTGAGAGTTCTTCCACTGACTCCATTATGATTCTAGCATGGTATTCATCATGCCCTGGAGAGTTGAACTCATTCAGCCCAATCAGATGATCCTCGACCATTTGAGCTGCCATCCTGCTGTTTCAGCTTGTACTTCCCCTTCATCAGGAAGGTCATATATCTTCTTTAGGGAGAAGAATGAGCCAAAGAAGGAATTGAGCACTTCTGCCTTTTGTCATATGTTATTATTTTGCCGTCCACAGTGAGTAGTTGAACCGCCATTTTGTTTGAACCCCCATTTTGTTTCTCTGTTTTTTACTTTGCACATATTTGAGGAAGGCTTTTTGTTGTTTTTAGCATCCCTCACTAACCTCAACTCATTCCTAGCTTTAGACCTAGTTTGTCCACTGGGTGTTGCCTAATGGTTAGAATAAAGTCAAGGACAGCCATTCCTCTTGCTCCTTCTCCACTTTCTGTTGGAGGAAGTTATCAGCAAGACATGTTAGGAATCTCTTGGAGGGGCTGTGTTTGGCGGAATTTGTCTCCCAACAGATGTTGGGGAAATTGAAGTCCCCTATAACTACGACATCATGTTTCCATGAACACTAGCAATTTGCTTTTCAAAAGTGTCATCCTCATCTTCTCCTTGACTGGATGGTTGGTAATGGTCCCCAACCACTGTGTTCCTTTTATTTCTTGCTCCATTCATATTAATCCAGATGGTCTCAAAGGAGCTACTAAGCTCATCCTCCTGTATTTCTGTGCAGAGATGTGTATCTTTCACATACAGTGTGACTCCGCCTCCCTTTCTGTTCCTTCTGTTCTTCTTGAACAGATTATATCCTTCAGTTGTTGATTCCAGTCATGGAAGTCATCCCACCAAGTTTCAGTCATACCTATCAGGTTGTATGCATCCTCCTGTATTAAGAGTTGACATTCATGCTGTTTGTTTCCCATACTCCAGACATTAGTATATAAACACTGAAGACCACATGCTTTATATTCTAGCATTCTTCCTACATTTTTTGGACAAAATTTTTTGGAGAGCTGCTCTCTCTGTTGTGGTGCATTAGCCTTTTGTCTGTTGTTATGCCCAGGTGTACTTCTCCCTCCCCTGCAGGATTCAGTTTAAAGTCCTCCTGATAAATGTCTTCATGCATAAACCAATACAAGGCAACTGTCTCTCTCAGCTGGAAAATTTCAAAAAGGATTTTGCCTAGTCATTAGCACAAGACACATAAAAATGTCACATTTAGCAGTAAAAGGACACTCAACATGACACAGGAAAGACACTCTTGCTGCATCAATAGCCCCACATAGCATCCAGACCGGACATTTTGGGGACTCAGCTGGCTTTGAGGAAGCAACTCTCTTTCTTTCAATAAACTCACAGTTGCATAATTCAGTCTGCAAAGGACAAAGTACTATGAGTAACAAGCAAGCGTAGTAGTTGCCCACATTTAATTTGGCCATTTTTCTGTTGCAACAGCAGGCCAAGACATGGAAGTTAAGAGAGCAAAGTGTTTCCTGATATGGAAATGGGAAATGGTTCAACTGTCAGTCAGAAAAGAAGTTGGCAAGCACAGAAGCGGCTGGAAAAATAGAGAGTGTCTATGAAACAGAAAGATTATCCTACTCCAAGGGTAGTTAATATGGGAGTTGAAGCCAAAAGAACTGGAGGGAAACAGATTACTTATCCACCTTCTATATACCAGCAACAAAGGCATTCTGTGAGTGTGGATTTACACACAGCATCCAGGCATAAGGGAGGGGCATTAACAAGCTTGGAGGACCCCAACTTTTGTAGAACAAAAGTACCTTCAGGAGGAAAAAGGGTGGAAGGACCCAAATAGAGCCTGGGGAGGTCCAAGCATATTCCATGGCCATTCCATGGGAAGGGGAATGCAAAGGAATATCCTGGAAAAGAGAATAACTAAGTGGCTTGAACTGGAACACTCCCTGCTGTAAAATTGTGTTGCTGGTGCCTAATTGTAAATAGTAATAATAGTAATAGTTGTAATAGCATTCAGAATAAGTCATATTTAGAATAGGCTCATTAGAGTCATGGAACAAAGTAATAACAAGTAACTTAAATTCCATTGATTTCAGTGGATCTATTCTATGTATATACGGGATGCAGTGGCAAAGTGGGTTAAACCTCTGAGCCGCTGGGCTGGTTGATCAAAAGGTCAACAGTTCGAATCCACAGACGGGATGAGCTCCCTTCCTCTGTCCCAACTCCTGCCAACCTTGCAGTTCGAAAGCATGCAAATGCAAGTAGATAAAAAGGTACCACTTTGGTGGGAAGGTAACTGCATTCCGTACACTTCGGTGTTTAGTCAAGCCGGCCACATGACCATGGAGACTGTCTGCGGACAAACGCTGGCTCCCTCAGCTAGGAAACGGAGGTGAGCACCGCCCTCTAGAGTCAGACATGACTGGACTTTAATGTCATGGGGAAACCTTTACCTTCATTTTATGTGTGACTAAGTTTGGATACAACCAAATTCTTTTATTAATTAAAATAATACTGCCAAAAATATTCATTAAGCTAAAGAATAAATACTATAAAGCATAAAGAATATAAAACATAATAGTATGCCTGGAAGCAAGACAATTCAGATAGCATTCCTTTCAATATCAGCTACAGGAATAGTTTCAAATACCCTGAAGCAAATCTTTGAATAGAAGTGCCATTCTCCAGACTGGCCATATATCCTGGGACTTTCTAATCAGCAGTCAACACTTCTTGCAGATAGATGCTGGGATTTTTGCTCCCCAGAAGGCTGAGCAAGCACCAGAACTACTGGTGGCAGGATACAGAAGGATATCATATATTCTCCTTTAAAGGCAACAACATGACAATATTTAACAATATCAATTGCAACACAAAGGGTTCCTTCACTTGCTCTTACCTTCCAATGTGAAAGACACTCCCATCTGCCAGCAGTGCTCTTCTGCATTGGATGTTAGACAATCATGCCAGTCCCTAAGCAAACAAATAAATGGGCACCATCTTACATTTAAAATGGCAATACGCAAACCTCAGTGGGAGAACACTTCAGCCACCAAGGACATGACAGCCCTTAAAGTGGCCCTGGGGAGCCAAGAACCTTCAAAGGGGAGCTCCATGTGACACTGCTGAATTATAATACATCAAGAGGTCCGGATCTGTCCTGGTCACCTGTGGCCTGCACTACAGGGGTTGATTAGCTTACTAATGCCAGGATGTTGGCACCATTTTCAAAACCACTTTGCGAACAGTCACCAAGATTTTAAATATGTGTCAGCTTTGATGTAATTGCAACAGTCAGTCGTTTTGCACTTCCTTTCCCCCTCTGACTTCACTTCTTACTTTTTTTCTTCCTTTACACCCTTCTGTATTTCTATACCTGCTGACCTAGGAAGATGCTTCACACATTTGATAAAGGAAGTTTTAATCCAGAAAAATTCAAGCCTGAATACATGTATCATAGGGTTTTTTTAATGAATTCAAGAGTTAAGCATAGTTGACATATAGGCAACTGTTTTAGTGTTCAGATATATAAATAAATTAGCATGAGTTTTCATTTCTACCATCTGATGAAGTAGATTGTAACCCAGAAAAACTTGTGGTAATTTATTCAAACATCTGAACAACTCAAGTAGTCCATATGAGTTCTACACTTAAGCTTGGCTTAAGAAAAGCACAATCCTATGCATGTTCAGGTAGCCATAAATTGTACAACTCACAGCATTCCTCAGGCAGTCTTAAGGATGCCACAAGATTCTTTGTTGTTCTGCAGAGGAATTGTGTGGCTACCCATTTAGAAATAAATGAATACATTTGCATAGCACTTAACATATATTTCCTTTTCCTTACCTCAAGGTGGGTCAGTATTGTCATTTCCATAGTACAACTGGGAGAATGAAATGGAAAAGCCGAAATACAAACCAGAGACCTCCTTGTTCACTGCTCTGGTAGAGATGACTAGGGACTCCCAGCTATGCATAGATCATGGTTAATGGTCAGAAATTTCACTCTTTTTACAGGTATCAGCCACTCCCAGTATGTGAGCCAAACTTACTGATTCCTGATGTATCTTTTTCTCTCAATTCTTCTATAGCCCAGGTTGTAGAGCAGCTTCTGTGGATTCCTCACAGATTGTTTTTTTCAGAGAAACTTCATTCAAAACCACTTCTGCTCCATGTGTGAACTTGGTATGTATTATTTGTATTGACAGAATATGCACAAGTCCAGCAGTCATGAAGCAATACAATTATCTGTCAAATCTGATATTCCATGATCTTACAGAAAAATCTGATGGTGTTCAATGACAAGTAGTCCCTAGTAAATGTGTTTAGGATTACAGCCTGAGGCAAACAACCTAATTGTGGGGCACAACCCATCGGGAAGTGTTCCTCGACAAGCTTACTGAAAGGAATGAAAGCTGTGCAAGAGATCTCTGGAGGGCTTCACACCCTGGAGACATTTGCAGGGATGGGACTCACAGGTCAGAACGAGTCTCACCCTCTGCCACTTTTCACAACAGCCAGAATTTGCTTGCTTGACACTGCTGCCTTCCCTTGGCTCAGTGGGGTCCCATCTAAGGGGAAGCTAATGAAAACAAAGCACCAAGTCGGTTCCCAGTTACAGGAATGAAGCTAACATGATTGAAGGCATAGTACTTCAGCACATGAGAATTTTAAGTGCTGGCATTTAGGAAAATTCCAACTAGCTGGAAGATGCCATTTCAGCAGGAAAACTTGATTGGGCCCATTCTTCCAAAGGCAGCCTAATAAAAGTCTTCAGGCTTGTGGGTGTCTTTCGTACAGTGCCAGAGTGACATCTTTCTGCCCTGTTTGAAATCCATTGCTTCTTTGTTAATGAGCTGGTGTGGGGGTGGAGAAGAACAGAGAAGATGAGGCATGTGCCATTCCAGAAGCTGATCTACATATGAGCCAGAATGGGGAGAAGATGACACAGCTGTATCACTTCAGCTTGTGCAGGTGTGGCTTCTTGTAAGGTTGAATGCTCTCCTGCATTAAAAAGCACTTTAGCACCAAGCTCCTTCCTGCTTATAGAAAACTAACATATCAGGGAGATGCTTCAGCATGGACCTTTCCTTAGTAGGCTAGTTTATTGCATGCAGGAAGCATTTAGAGATGGCATCACCCCCACCTTCAGTCTAAAAGGTTACCACAGCCTCCCCCAACCTGTGTGCTTTTCAGATGTGTTGGCCTGCAAATCCCAGCCAGCAGGCGATGCACTTGCATACAGGCTAGCATGGATGGGACTTGCAATCCAATCAGAAGACAGCACCAAAGAAGGGAATTGTCAGCATCCTGGTGCCCTGTACGTCAGATAATTGATAGAATCAATGTTCATAGCTCTTAAAGAGTCTTCCTGAATTAAGCCAAACAGTTGAGGACTTCAGCTTTGCATAGACTTACCTAGGAGTAAGTCACATTGAACTCAATGGGGCTTATTTTGGAGTAAACATATATGGGACCACAGCAGCCTTTTCTGACCCAGCACTGTCCCAAATGTTTTGCACTTCCAGTCAGCATTACCAGTAGTCAACAATACTGGGAGTTTTGGTCCAAAATGTCTGGAGGGCACCAGGCTGAAGGAGGCTGGCGCCTTCTGCTGACTGGCATATGGCAAGCTGTAGTACACTGCAGAGGTGCTGCTGAGCATCCACAGCATGGGGGCAGGGGGGAGAAGGGCTGATCTAGGGCCATGTCAGGGTGCACCAGGGAGGCCTTAGGTGCACGGGATCCAGACCTTACCTTTCCTCCACCACACCTTCAGCAAGTGACCCTAACTGTGAATTACATCTAACAGTCATCTAACTTAAATCCCATTAACTGCAGTAGATCTATTCCAGATTGGACTACATTGGACACAAACTGCTAGTCCTCACGTAGTGATTTTCCATCCCATTTGGAGAGAAATGCTGAAAATGGAATGGGGGCACACCCCTTTTTGCCTGAACCAGCACAAGCTGTCAGGCCCACCCCCTCCAGCTGCAGCACTGTGCAAGCGCCTGTCAAAGAGGTGCATCACACCGCTGGCTGGATTGCTTGCCTACGTGTTATTAGAGCAATGACCTACCAAACCCAGTATTCTGCCTCCAACAGTGACCTCTCCTGGTCATCACAGGAAAGTCTCCCAGTGTTCAGCCATCAAAGGCTTTGGGCAGGAACACCCAAACCGTGTGTCAGGTCACATCAGGAAACGGCCAGTGTGTCGTACGAACTAGAACAGTTCAACAGCCAGGTTGAGCTCAAAATCATTATTCACACAAGATGCTGTCCAGTGCGCCCATGTAAGAACCACTGCTCTGGCCTATCTTCTTTCCTAATGGCACCTGCTCAGGATGTGTCATTCCAACCCACCTCTGTAGAGGATGGGAGCATTCAGCTACTCCCAATGCAGAAATGTAGCTTCATTAGCGATTCTCAAGCAGAGGTTCCCTGATGCATCCCTGCATGCTTCTGTTTGGGATTAATCTTCCCCTACCCCTTCCCCTACCCCACCCCACCCCCATCCAGTCAGCATTTTGTGCCTGCTGTGCACACTCAAGTTATCAGCCTGCTTTTCTTCTCCATGATAGTAGGGGGAGAAAATGACATGCTAGCAACCAATCACAACTTTATTAAATGTGGGCTTTCTCTGTTGATTTCGATGGGCAGCTTTCATGTCTATCCCTGGGGATACTAAGAAGTAGCTTCTCAGTGGGAACAAGGAAATGACCTATCCAGGCACAGCTGCTTGGCTATCTGAAAAGACCTGTATAACCAGATTAAATTATAGAAACACTGGAGAATGAATTATGCTAAATAGGAAACTAAGCTAATTTGCTTTGTTTGCATATATTCTGATCCCATCATTCAGCATTCCTTGGTAAGATGCATGAGCAGTTTTAATTTTTCTTAGCATGCAGCGCACCCAGCTTTGATTACTGATTTACTGCCAACTGCATCAGCTACAGCAGGGTCTTCACATGTTGGGTACTTGAAGTGGTCAACCTAAAATTTGCACTTGCCAAGACCCTGCACCTCACCCAAGGAGCAGGATCTTGTCCTCAGCCTTTCCTTGCTGCTCTGAAATGCTGTGCAAGCTCAGGTAAAATCCTCAGCTCTCTTCCTCCGGGCCAGGATTGGGTCTTGGGCAGCAAGAGGAGTGTCCATGGGACTGGGCTGCACGGCAACACACAGCACCAGCACCAGTCCAAGGGGGAGCGGACTCCAAAGCCAGGACAAACCCAGCCTTCCTCTCACCCTTGAAACCAGGATTGCTCCTGCACTTGCACTGAGCACCTGTGGTGCACAGCGCAGCTGTGGCAACGATCCTCACCATTTCTGCTGGCTCCAAACTGTAGGGGAGGCCTGTGTCTCTTCACACTCATTGGAAGGCCGCAGAAAGTCTGCAGTGCTGGGTGGAATTGGGAACCCTTCATTGTATTTGTTAAAAATACTAACAAAAATAAGCAAGCAGAAAAAGTGTGTGTGTGGGGGGGGAGGATTTGTCACAATTAATCCAAATAAGGAGGTTCAATTCAGCATATTTTGCCAACAAGATCTGCATTTTATGCATGGCAAGATCACACCCTGTGTATTCATAAGCTACTTAGGGCACAACCCTGTGTATGTAGACAGCAAAACATCTTACAACTGGATGGTTGTGGAATGCTGGGAGTTGTAGGACATTTTGCTCTCTAAATATGCTTAAAACTGCATCCTTAAAATATAAGCAGACCCATGATGGATCAGACTGAAGGCCTATCTAGCCCAGAAACTTGTTTCCCAGGATGGCCAACCAAATACCCCTGGGAGCCACAAGCAGGGTTCTGACTATCACTCTAGGGCATTTCCAAGCCCCTCTTTCATTTGTTCAAACATGCAGTAAAGTTGCATAATCACTGTAACTCCTAGAAACCCCCCAAACATTTAACAAGTTAAGAATTTATTTATAGGTAATAAATCTATTAAAAGCAGCATAAGGACACTTTTTAACAAAAAAAAAAAAACAAAACCATTTACAGTGGTTATAAGAACAACTTAATTTAAAAACAGGTATTTTGATATTGATGTTCTGAATATATTCCTCAGTCAGAGGTTATTCCACAGGATACCTTGCTGTAGGATAAAATGTATGGAAAGTTTAACCAATTTCATGAGCAAGCCACCAGACTTTCTGGGATCCAATGGTAATGAATGAATCTTGTTTTTGAGGATTTATAACAGGCATATTATACCAGGTGCTAAGTTGTTGCCAGCCCTTTATACTGATGAGAAGTAGCAGAGTTAGAAGGGGCCAGAGGGCCATTGGGTCCAACATCCCGCTCAGTGCAGGACTCCAAGCAAACCAACACTCTCCATATAACTGGAGAGTAGCAACAGGATCCTTTGCTCTAGAGAATTCACAAACATGCATGTGATTAAATCAGGCTGGTTTCCTGATTTAATGGCCTGGGCTGCCATCTCTACACCGCAGGTGATGGCCAGGTCGGGTCAAGTCTTTACAAGGCCTTCATATATAAGCGGTGGATTGGGATCATGCTAGCCTTTTGACACCTATCTGATGTACACATGCTGGGTTCCATGTTTGCCTAAAATCATCCATACATCCAGGGCCCAACCTGCAGATTTATCAGATTCCATAGAAAGGCCAAAGTGGGTTGTTCATAGGCCCTTATGCGTACATGAAGTCCAGCATGCAAAGATCAGGCGTAGGGACATGATGTTTGTACATGTATGCATTATGCCCAGATCCCCTACTCCATGAGATTTTGAACTCTAGTCTGATTCTGTTAATCTGGTGCTTCCGCAGAACCAGGTTAATGAAGGCAACTATGCCAATAGCTGCTGCAGACTCTGTCCAGTCCAACTTAAGGTTCCTAAGAGAGTGACTGCCACTGAAGTCATTAATGCTAGGACAAATCCATATATAAGGCAGGAAAACTATTCAGCCTTCCCTAAGTAACACATAAGGTAGAGATAAAAACTAAAGCCCCTCTCCTAACCTGGGGAAAAAGTACCAGACACAGAACATGGGTTCTTGTTTGAAAGAAAACTCTTATTCTTCCCCAATTGAAATACCACCTTTAGCAATCTACAGGCCCATCCAACCCTGACAAAATGAGTGTGATGGATAAGGTTTCCAGAAAGCCTACATCCAAAGTCATAACTAAGACTTGCTGGAATGGTTGGGCTCTTTTGAGGCTTCTGCTTTTGGGGCCTTCAGCACACTCAGCTTCTTGGGTAGCTTAGCACTGGCCTTCATCACCACCTCGTGCTCAATCTTCTTACGGATGGTGACCTCCAGGTTCTGTGGAAACAGAACACATCTGAGTTTATGAATCACAAGATGATAATCCAAAAGGTATGTACCTGAAATATTCCAGTTATCAAGTGTACTAGTGCAACTTGCATGCAGGAGGGTAGGGTGGATTTAGAATTTTATTTATTTCTCTATTTATAACTTTTTAAAACTGTCCCTTACTGAAGTCGTGGAACAGTATAACAATAATAATTTTATCTGGTTAGAACAGGAACAGTTAACCTTTTGTGCTGTGAGGGCCACATGTAGTGGTGATTAGGGGGCTGTATACACATGTGTATACATGTGTGCATGCGCGCGCGCGCACACACACACACACACTCTATCTCAGTGGGCGGGGAAGGGGAGCTTTCTCCTCCTTCCCAACCAAGATGGGACTGCTGGATAAGGAACCTCAAACCTCTCCCGCCACTACAGTGGCCCCCTTCAAGATTGCCATTTTTCTGCTGCTGGTGATCTTGAAACACCAGGACTGCACACGACTCTTCCTTCACTCTAATCCTTCTATCAGTATGAGGAGGCACACTAGATCAAACTAGGGGTGTAATCCAGTCCACCCTGTAGCTAACTGCTGCCCATGGGAAACCAGACACAGGATAAGATTGCCACAGCACCCCTCCCTTCAGTCACTGCTACACATAGGATACTGCCTCTGATACTGGAGGTTGCACAGTCAGGACTGGCAGTCCTCAAAAGCATTCTTCTTTATGAATTTGTCCAGACTCCCTTTAAAGGCATCCGGATTGGAGGGTATCTCTACATCTTGTGGTAAAGAATTCCATAGTTTAAGCATGTGCTATGTAAAGTACTTACTCTTCCCCTGATTATGAAATGGTTTTATAAAGAAGGGAAAGAAAAATGTCAACCACAGGGGACCTCACAGGATTCCCATGGCAAGACGGCTACTGAGGCCAGGCATATGTGCTTCTTGCCTGTTCCTTCAATGGTAACTGGGAGCTCTCAGCTTTAGCCTGCTACTCACTCTGTTCCAATCTGCCAGCCAGTGAAGTACTTTCAATATTGGCAAGATACCTTCACAATACACTGTGGCAGTTACAATCCTCACAGCCCAACTGTGTACTAGGTATAGTTTTTGATCAGTTTTCAAGAGCTGCCTCATGTGCAAAAGTATTTCAACAGAGGTTAACAAGGCATGGAAAACTGGCCAGACTATCCCTGCCCAAGGGAAGCCACAGGGGGTTTGCGAGGTTCAGCTGTTAAAATGCACGCTGCACCACTAAAGGCACTTATGCCTGGCTTCAGCTAAGGTAAAAAGTAGGGCTTTGGAGTTGCTCCTGAAAGTATTTGCCATGGTGGACGAGAAAACAGCTTACTTTCTTCAGTTTCTGCTGATGGATCACACGCGCCTTCTTGGGAGCAATGATGCGTCCTGCAGGAGGAAACCAACACACAGCAGATAAATTCCTTTTGGTTCCCATGTGACCAAATTTCCAATGCAGAAACGAGATCGGCCACATGAGCAAGCAGCAGAGCTCCAAGCACGCACAGAATCCTCTCCCCTCAGAACTGGAGGAAAGGCGCGCGGCTATCTTTTCGTTGCGAATCAGCCCCGCACCCTTTCCGCGCCGTACCTCCCTTACGCGGCCCCCGGGCGCCCGCCGTTTTCTTGCCCGCGGAGGCGGCCGGCTTGCGCGCCTGGAACTTCCGCTTCCCTTGGGCCATCGAGCCGCCTCGTGTGTCTGTCTGTCAGTCTGTCTGTCTGCCTGCCGGTCCTCGGCCGTCCGGCACGCGGGCGCACTCCGCCACAAGCTGCGAGCAGGCGCCAAGCGCAGAGCGAGCGCGTTGCTCTCCGAAGCCTGCGGCACAAACAAGGGCCGCCACCGGAACTGCGAGAGGCGGTGCTGGGGTGGGCGGCGGCGGCGGCGGCAAATCCTACGCGGCAAGCAGGAGCCGAGCGAGCGCACGCTCTGAGAGACAGCGGGCTCCTTTGGGACGGGGCAGGGAGGGCAAAGGCAGTGCTGCGAGGCTGGGGGTGGGGATAAGGAAGGGCGGGAGTCTTTTTGAGAGTGTCAGTCAACATCTGGGCAGGGATGTTCCAGTAGACGTTACTTTGACAAGGTCTTCCGCCAAAAACTCCTGATCAAAGTTAGCCGTCACGGAATAAGAGGGGCGGCCCTCTTATGGTTAAAGAATAGAAAGCAGAGAATGGGAATCAGTGGGGTCCCACAGGATGAATGTTTTTCAATCGATTCATAAATGATCTGGATATTAAGAGTAAGCAGTGAAGTGGCCAGGTTTGGTGTTGACGCCAAACTCTTTACGGTGGTTAAAACAAAAAGGATTGTGAAGAGTTCCAAAAGGATCAGTCTGAACTGGGAAAAAGCATCGAAGTTCATTGTAAGCAAGTGTGAAGTCATGCACATTAAGGCAAAAACATTTATTATATTTCTTTGCCACCCATCAGCTCAAAGACTTCCTGGGCAGTTTACAAAATTGAAAATATAATATCAAACACACACAATAAGAGCATAGCAATACAATTAATAAATACCATGATAGGGTAAGGCAATAGTACAATAATCCCTCCATCACAACTGAATTTCACTCAGAGGTACAGTAAAATATGGTAAAAATAAAGATAAAAATATATCTGTTCAAATATTGGGTAGATAAAAAGGTTTTCACTGGCACCAGAAGAAACAGAGAGTGGACAACAGGCACACCTCTTTGGGGAGCTGATCCCACAAATAGGGTGCTATAACCGAGAAGGCCCTTTCCCTAGTAGCCACCTTCCTTGCTTCCTTTGGAGGGAGCATTCTGAAAAGGTCCTCCACTGATGCTCTTAGGGTTCAGGTAGGCACATAAGAATGGAGGCGAGGTGTTCCTTCAAATAGCCTGGCCCCAAAACATGTCCATGTTAGCACTTTGAATCAGGCCCAGACTTTACTTGGTAACCAGTGTAATTGATAGAGGACTGGTGTGATATGTTCATGTCAGCCAGTCCCCATTAGCAGCCTTGCTGCTCTATTTTGAGCAAGGTGAAGTCTCTGGACCATTTTCATGTAGATCATGTTACAATAGTCCAAACAAGAGGTCACTGTTGCCAGGCTCTGCCTGTCCTGATGGGCTTGCAGTTGGTAAATCAGCCTGAGCTGATAGAAGGTGCTCCTAGTCACCAAGCCCACCTGAGACTCCAGTGACCCTTTAGCATCTAGAAGCACCTCCAACCTATGAACCACATCCTTTAGTGGAAGTGGAACCCTGTTCAGGGCAGATTAAATGTTTCCCAAATGAACAGATGAACCACTTACCAACAGTCCCTCCATCTTGTCTGGATTGAGTTGCAGGTTATTGGCTCTCATCCAGTCCATTACTAGGCCCAGGCAGTCAGAAGAGTCACTGCCTCACCTGGATCTGATGAAAAAGAGGTGCACAGCTGAGTGTTGGTGACAGTTCAGATGACCTGTCCCAGTGGTTTCATGTAATTGTTAAAGAGCATGGGTGATAAAATACAGCCCCGCGGGTCTCCATGGTGCAGAGCCATAATCCCCTAGCACCACCACCTGGAATTGGCCATTCAGGTAGGAGCAGAACCACCACAGAGCAGTGCCTCCAACTCCCAACCCCTCCAGCCTATCCAGAAGGATACCTGGTCAATGGTATTGAAAGCTGCTGAGAGGTCCAGGAGAACCAACAGGGTTGCACTCCCCCACCTCTTCTTCTGACAAAGGTCATTCCACAGGGTGATCAAGACAGTTTCTCTTCCCGGGCGAGGCCTGAAACTGGATTGAAATGGATCTAGATAATCTATTTTGTCCAGAAGCACCTGGAGCTGCTCAGCCACATCCACTCTAACACCTTGCAACCAGTCGATAATTATGCACAACCTCTGGGTCCAAGATGTTTCTTTTAATGGTCCAATCACAGTCCCCTTTAAAAAAGCTGGTACCACTCCTTCTTTGTGTGGTGGTGGACAGGGGATCTCATGGCCTGATGGCTCTATGCTCCTCTTTACCAGTTGTTGGAAAATGTAGGCAGGAGGGTGCTGTTGCACTCGCAACCTGCACATGGGATCCTCTGGGAGGCTAGTTGACCACTCTGTGAACAGAATGCTGGACTAGATGGATCTTGGTTTGAGGTAGCACGGCTTTTCTTATATTCTAAAATCCAGTAGGAAAAAATGCCAAGTTCTATATCTAGGAAAGATACCTAATGCATAATTACAAGATGGAGGAAACTTGGCTCAGTAATACTGCAAGCAAGGAGGATCTTGGCATTGTGGTAGATCACAGGCTGAATATGAGCCAACAGTGTGATGTTGCTACAGAAAGGACAAGGGCTATTTTGGACTGCATTAATGCAAAACGTGAACTACTGGTTCCTCTCTACTCAGTTCCTCTCCACTTAGGCTTCACCTGGAGTACTGTATCCAGTTTTGGTATCACCATTTTAAAAAGATGCAGAGAAGCTGGAAAGGGTTCAGAGGAGGGCAGCAAGGATGGTCGAGGGATCAGAAACAAAACCCTATGAGGAGAGATGGAAAGAACTGAGTATGTTTAGCCTTGAGAAGAAAAAACTGAGCAGAGATATGATAGCACTCTACAAGTATTTGAAAGGCTGTCCAAGACAGAGAACAGGATCTTGATCATCTCACAGTGCAGGATATGGATAATGGGCTTAAGTTACAGGAAGCCAGATTCTGGCAAGATATCAGAAATAATTTAAAGCAGTATGAGCACTATGACAATGGAACTAATGACTTAGGGAGGTTGTGGGCTCTCCCACACTAGAGGCATTCAAGATGCAACTGGTCAGCCATCTGAGGGGGATGATTTACCCTGGAGTCCTGCTCTAAGCAGAGGATTTGACCCGATGGCATTCTGGCCCCTTCCAACTCTACTATTTTATGCTTCTATGAACAAACTTTGGAGAATAGACTCAGATTAAATCACAAGAGAGAGGTGTGTGCATGTATGTGTGTTGCATTGTTTTTGTGTTAATCTGAATTATGCTAGCTGTAATAAAATCATTTGCTCTTTTAATCTGTTGTGACTTCAGGATAGGGTAGGACGGAATTAAACAAAACCAGTCTCGGCACGTTCAGTGATCAGGTTCAGTAACAATAAATTCAGTGTGCTTTTGCCCTAGCCTCAGTTTGGACTAATAAGAACCAAATTGTTGATTTTATGGAACACAGCCCCATGTCTATGGATTTCATATCTGTTCACAGCATTATGATATGAGAGGCAGAGCAAATAATGTATTTGGAATCCACATGGCTGTGGTCATCTTATGCACTATGAAGAATGGCCTTACCACCATCACCACATTGCATTTATATCCCATCTTTTTGCCACTTGTGGAAAATACAAGGTGGCCATTGCTCCATTTATCCTCACAACCACCACCCCGTCAGGTGGGTTAGTTTGAGAGCCCATGACTGGCCCAAAGTCAACCAATGAGCTTCACGGTGGAGTGGAGACTAGAAGCTGGATCTCCCAGGTCCCCAGTTCAACACTAGCTTTCACATTTCAAGCAAAACCAAGGGACATGTTTCTGGTCCACTAGACTTTGGAATTAAAGCTACAAGTCTAAGATTAGACTTCGGAATAAAAATTAATTTTGTGGCAAAGTCAGGATGCTGCTCCCTTTCCAATGTATGCATTGGAGCTTTGGTTGTATGGCGGAATAGAAATAAAATGAAATGCCATATTCAAATAAAAAAAAATGCGAGCACATCCCATAATGTTATGGCCAGGTTATGTTTGACCAATTCCCCATTCCTGAAAATGCAGTGGAAACCTATCCTTAACAAACAGCAAATTAGAATGGTAAAGCCAGAAAGGGCCATTTAGGCTAGCAGTTGAATAACTTGAATGACAGAGAGCCTACTACTATCCCAGGAAATTAGTTTCATTGTCTACTGATCTGACCATGAAGAAGTTTTTCCTAACCAAAATCTGCCTTCCTGTAACTTTAACCCTTTATTTTGCATCCTACGGTCTTGAACAACAGAGAATGGGCTGCAGTTCACTCCTGTATGACAGCCTTTTAATCCCTGAAAACTACTCCAGCTTAGCCTTCTTGGGCTAAACATACACTGTTCCTTCAATCAGTTCTTCCTTAAGTGCCAGCTTTTGGTAGAAAGGTGAAATACAAATCAATGAAAGAATGTTTCCTCTTGTTTCAAAATGTGGGTTTACTGACTGAAGGCTCGAGATTGTCTAGGTTGTCTGTTGCTGATTTCTACTTTTTTCTTTTCCCCATAAGCCCAGGCTTGCTAGCATTAGGACATGTGCCACTGCCATATTCTTGGCAGAACAAACCACGCCACATAGGGACAGCTGTGTTTATTTTATATTCTTTTGGACAAAACAAGGAAAGGATCTTGCTTAAATAACTAGTTGCAGAGGTGCACGCAAACCAAGAAATGGCAGCAAAACGTAACTTCCAAGAGGATAAACTCATCCTCATGTTCAGACATCCAACTGGCTGGTGTAGCAACTGCTTGGTTGAAAAGTACTGCAATCAGGACACCAGCTCTGCTCTTTTTCTTTTCGTTCTTTTTCCCTTTGGAGCCACAAAGCTCTGTTCATAGTTCAGCTTCAGGATCAGATGCAGAATCTGAATAATCTGCAACCAGAGAAGTAGCAACACTGGATGGGTGGCTTCTTTGGGCTTCTTGTGAGCCTGTAGCAGGCCCTGTGGGAGAGTCAGTGGTCACTGCACTTGCCACCCTGTCCTGCTCCTGAATCTTCACTTGTGCTGTGGGACCCAGCAAACTAGGCTCCTCCTCAGTGGAGGCTTGCTCCTTATCCTTGAATTTCCGGCGCACAACCCCTAGGTTGTCCATAGCTACAGGTGACTTGCCCGCTGGACATCTTCCAACAAAACCCATCTTTTTCAGAGTGTCATTGGCTTTGGTGCTTAAGACTGGAGCAGATGAGAACCACGGGCGCTCAACAATCTCACTGCGCTTTTGCTTCTGTTTGTCTTCATAGGCTGGAGGGAAAGAGGGGGTGGGTTGTGGTGACTGAGAAAGAGACTGTGTACAACAGGAACAAAGAATGCAAACAGAACATATACAGCTGCCTTTATCAGTCCATCAAGCCCAATTATTGCCTACTCCAATGGCAGGCAGCAGTGTCACCGTTGAGAAATCACGGAGGGCCATTAAGTTGCCCAGCCCAGTCTTCTCTGACAAACAAAGGTGCTCCAGGCTCCCTGGCAGGGTCCTTTCACATCACTTTCTATCTAAACCCTTTTAATTGGAAATGCCAGGAGAACATTGATCCAGGGATGTTCTGTATCTAAAGCTCTAAGCTGAGAATACTTGCACCCCAGTATCCTCTACAACACTATAAGGAATCTTTGGGCATAGATAATTTGGTGCAATAACAGCACCTTAAAGTAGGTCTGGAGAACAAGGTCAGAATCTTCTCTATGTGAACAGTATTATGCACTGAGGCTTACAGCCCAGAGATTCTCCGACTGATTTGGAGTACAGTGGAAATGGAGACAAGACAAGCTCTGGGTATGTAAAATATGTCAATTCAAAGGAGTACAGTGGTACCTCGGCTCGGAAACGCTTCAGCTCACAACCAAATCGGGTCGGGAACAGAAATTTCAGAAACATTTTGCCTCAGGTCATGAACTCTGTATCAGGTGATGATTGCAATCGTGCTCATCTTGCCTGCACGGGTATGATCACGGTTGTACTTGGCGGGGTGGGGATGTCACGCTCGTGCAGGGAAGATGGGTGCGATCACGGTTGTGCTTGCCGGGGGAGATGGCCGCAGTCGCGCTCGAGCAGGGATCATGGGCATGATCTTTGTTGTTCTGTTACTTTGTTGTTCTCTATCACTTTGTTTCAAATTTTTGTGATTTAAAAAATGGTTACAGAACAGATTAAACTTATTTACATTGAACCTTATGGGGAAATTTGACTTGGGTCACGACCAGAGTTGTGGAATGGATTAAGTTCATAAGCCAAGGTACCACTGTACATGCATGGTATCACTGCTTGGAAACAAAACACTCTGCATTAGTATATACTTCCTTAAAATGAATAGCATATCCTTGCATTCTGTGGGTGCCTTCAGCTATTGGTTTTCAAAAGAGACCAAAGGGATCCATCAGCAAAGTGTCAGAAAAAAAGTGCATACGGCCCTTTTCCCAGCAGCACCTGGAGCTCTATGGGGTCATTTGCATGAGGTTACTGGTAGGGGAGGGATGCTCATTATCAAATATATAACTTTAACAATGCATGCCTAGTAGAGACACAAGGGGGAGGCTTCGGCATAATGGGGCGGCATAAAAATGTTTTAATAAAATAAATAAAATAAAAAAACAGGTATCCCTGCTTCCCTTTGAATGCTGACTTGGACAGGAGGGCACCTCTATTTGTGCTGCCAACTTAATTGCTGGATCTTTACATACATCATAGCACCATCTGGAAAAGCTCTTGCCTCCACCCCACCCCTCCAAAATCCCCTCCAAAATGTGCAAGTGAAACCTGCACATACAGCCAAGGGTCTGATACTTCAGAAGTGCAGCCAGGTGTCGGTCCTCATCAGACTCTCGCACAAGTGGGATGCTTAGGTTTGCTTTTGTCTGCAAGGCGAGATCCTTCTCCTCTTCCTCTTGCAGAATTTTCTTCTCTTCCTATGGGATGGGAAAGGAGACAAAAAACACAGTCCAAATGGGTACTGCCTGAGCCAGAGGAGAATGAGCAGGAACAAAACAAGCAGGCCAAGAATACAAGTCAGCAGGAAGCATCACATTTCTTTTGAGCACCTGTGCAGTGTCCACTTGTCCTGTGGAAACTTAATCTACCTCACAGGGTTATTGTACGGATAACATGGAAAAGAGGTCTATGGAAGTTGCCTTGAGTTCTTTACATAATAATAAATACAATAATTAAAAAATAAGAAAAATGATACAGCAGCTCTTAATCCAAGTAGTTTAACAGTAGTTTCTTGCCTTTGCCTGGTTGCCTATAGTTAATAAAATGTCACTTCCAGGACACCTAGCAGGGAGGCTGTATAAAAGTTGGTTCTCTCTAGACCACCCATTATATTTATTTATTGAATAATTCTTATTATGCCTACTCCTGTTGGACTTGAAGTTGCTTTCATTGAGAAGCATAGGAAAAAGAAACCCACCAAAGATCAAAGATTGCATAATACTTACAAAAAACTAAGATAAATCTGTAGAATGTAGACTAGTAAAAACATTCAAGGGCTAACATTCAATTTAAATGGATCTAGCTGCAAAACTGAGTTTTACTGAAATACAGTGGATTGTTGTTGTTAGTCGCGAAATTGTGTCAGACGCATTGCGACCCCATGGACAACATTCCTCCAGGCCTTTCTGTCCTCCACCATCCCCCGGAGTCCACTTAAGCTCACGCCGACTGCTTCAGTGACTCCATCAAGCCACCCCATTCTCTGCCGTCCCCTTCTTCTTTTCCCATCAGTTGTTCCCAGCATTAGGCTCTTCTCCAAGGAGTCCTTCCTTCTCATTAGGTGGCCAAAGTATTTGAGTTTCATCTTCACTATCTGGCCTTCTAAAGAGCAGTCAGGGTTGTTCTCCTCTAGGACTGACTGTTTGATCTTGCAGTCCAAGGGACTCGCAGGAGTTTTCTCCAGCACCACAATTCAAAGGCCTCAATTCTTCTGCACTCAGCCTTCCTTATGGTCCAGCTTTCACAGCCATACATTGCAACTGGGAAATCCATAGCCTTGACTATACGCACTTTTGTTGGCAGGGTGATGTCTCTGCTTTTTAGTATGCTGTCTAGATTTGCCATAACTTTCCTCCCCAGGAGCAAGCATCTTTTAATTTCTTGGCTGCAGTCCCTGTCTGCAATGATCTTCGAGCCCAGGAAGATAAAATCTGTCACTACCTCCATTTCTTCCCCATCTATTTGCCAGGAAGTGAGAGGACCGGATGCCATGATCTTAGTTTTCTTAATGTTGAGTTTCAAGCCAACTTTTGCGCTCTCCTCCTTCACCCGCATCAAGAGACTCTTTAGTTCCTCTTCACTTTCTGCCATTAGAGTGGTGTCATCTGCATATCTGAGGTTGTTGATATTTCTCCCAGCAATCTTAATTCCAGCTGGTGATTCATCTAGCCCCGCCTTTTGCATGATGTGCTCTGCATATTAGTTAAATAGGCAGGGCGACAGTATACAGCTTTGCTGAACTCTTTTCTCAATTTTGAACCAATCAGTGGTTCTGTGTCCAGTTCTCACTGTTGTTTCTTGACCTGCATATAGGTTTCTCATGAGACAAATAAGATGGTCTGGTACTCCCATCTCTTTAAGAACTTGCCACAATTTATTGTGATCCACACAATCAAAGGCTTTAGCATAGTCAATGAAGCAGATGTTTTTCTGGAACTCCCTAGCTTTCGCCATGATCCGGCGTATGTTGGCAATTTGATCTCTAGTTCCTCTCCCTCTTCAAAACCCTGCCTGTACTTCTGGTAGTTCTCGGTCCACATACTGCTGGAGCCTGGCTTGTAGGATTTTGAGCATAACTTTGCTAGCATGTGAATTGAGTGCAATGGTGCGGTAGTTCAAACATTCTTTGGCATTGCCCTTCTTTGGGATCGGAATGTAAACTGACCTTTTCCAATCCTGTGGCCACTGTGGAGTTTTCCAAGTTTGCTGGCATATTGAGTGTAGCACTTTTACTGCATCGTCTTTTAAGATTTTGAATAGCTCAGCTGGAATACTGTCACCTCCATTAGCTTTGTTGTTGCTCAGACTTCCTAAGGCCCATTTGACTTCACATTCCAGGATGTCTGGCTCAAGGTCAGTGACCACCCCATCGTGGTTATCAGGGACGTTAAGCTCTTCCTTGTATAGTTCCTCTGTGTAATCTTGCCACCTCTTCTTAATCTCTTCTGCCTCTGTTAATGTCCCTGTCATTTCAGTCCTTTATCATGTCCATCTTTGTATGAAACATTCCCTTGATATCTCCAATTTTTTGAAGAGATCTCTAGTGTTTTCCATTCTATTGTTTCCCTCTATTTCTTTGCACTGTTCATTGAAGAAGGCATTCTTATCTCTTCTAGCTATTCTCTGGAATTCTACATTCAATTGGGTGATATTTCCCTTTCTCCCTTGCCTTTCACTTCCCTTCCTTCCTCAGCTATTTGTAAAGCTTCCTCAGACAGCCATTTTGCTTTCTTGCATTTCTTTTTCTTTGGGATGGTTTTAGGAGCTACCTCTTGTACAATGTTGTGAACTTCTATCCATAGTTCTTCAGGCACTCTGTCTATCAGATCTAATTCCTTAAATCTATTTGTCACCTCTACTGTATATATAATGTGGATACCTCCTCAGAAATAAGACCTATTAAGTTCAATAGGACCTATTCGCAGATAAATGGGTATCAATCTTAGTCTATATCAACACAACTGCATTACTCTTGAACTATTCCTTAATACATCATGAAAAACAGGAGAAGTACCAGATGACTAGAGAAGGGCTAACTTTGTACCCATCTTCAGAAAAGGGGAAAAAAGGATGAACCTTGGAACTCTAGGCCAGTTAGTCTGACATCAATCCCTGGAAAAATTCTGGAGTAAATTATTTTTGAAGTTCTAGGGAGGAAAATAAAAAAAACTGGGGCCCAGATAGTCCCTCTTCCAAGTACTGGTAGGATTAGGAGACTGTTAAGGAAAGAAAAATCCTTCAGTTGAATGACTTGCTACAACCGTGGTGCTGTAAAGAGAGATTTGGACTCTGGGACCAGAAGCTAAGCTTCCTGGAAGATGGACTATTGGCGAATGATGGGTTGCACCTCACACAGAATGGGAAGCAGATGTTGGGCCACTACATGAAAAACTTCATCAGGAGAGCTTTAAACTAAAACCTATAGGAGAGGGAGATGTGCAGCAAGGCATACCATCACCTGGCAAAGACGTATGTATTTCAACAGAGAAGAACCTTAAGCAAGGCCCAACACCAGTCTCCCAAAAAACATAGGAAGAAAACCAGGACACAGGGAGAATGAACTTGGATGTCTCTACACCAATGCCCAGAGTATGGGAAACAAGCAACATGAACTTGAGCTCATGTTACATGAAGGCAATTAAGATCTTATAGGAATAACTGAAACTTGATGGGATCACACATATGACTGGAACTCTACAATTGATGGATACAACCTGTTCAAGTTAAAATAGAAAGGACAAAAAGGGAGGTGGAGCTGCACTACATGAAAGAGACATATCTGCACAGAAATACAAGAAAGGGAACTTAGTAGCCCCATTGAAAGCATCTGGCTAAATTTAAAGGAAGCAAAAAATAAGAAATACATAGTTATTGGCACATATTACCATCCACCTAGTCAAAAAGAGGACAAGGATGCAACATTCAAAAAGCAACTTGCCAGCATTTCCACGAATGATGTAGTCATCATGGAGGACTTCAATTTCCCTGATATATGCTGGGAGACAAGTTCTGCTAAGCATGGCCCCTCCAAGAGATTCCTGGCATGTGTTGCCAACAACTTTCTCCAGCAGAAAGGAGAGGAAGGTATGAGAAGATCAGCTATCCTCGATTTAATACTAACAGGTATGGCCTGGTGAACAAAACAACAACCATGGGAACTCTGGGGGAAAGGGACCATGCAATACTTGAATTCTCAATTATAAAGGAGACAAAGTGTAACTGGAGCCAGAGAAGCATCCTGGACTTCAAGAAAGCCAACTTTAATGAACTCAGAAAAATGATAAGCAAAGTGCCATGGCAACACACCCTTAAGGGGAAAGGCATCCAAGGGGGTGGGAATCTTGAAAAAAAAGATTCTCCAAGCACAACTACAAACAACTCCATCAAAAAAAAAGTATAGAAGACAGCAGAGGAAGCCCACATGGCTCCACAAAAAGTTAAGTGACAGCCTGAAAGAAAAAAAGTGCATGTACAGGAAGTTGTTAGGTTGTGGAACCAGCTGCCTAGAGAGGTGGTGGGCTCTCCCACACTAGAGACATTCAAAAAGAAACTGGACAGCCATCTGAGTGGGATGGTGTCACTTGGTGTCCTGCAACATCAGAGGGTTGGACCTATTGTCTTCACAGCCCTTTCCAACTCTACTATTCTATGATTTAAAAAAACTGTCTGCAAGCACCTTGAAGAAAATGCAGTAATTAGTAAAAGCCAACATAAATTTATCAAGAAGAAATCCTGTCAGACTAATCTATACTATTGTTTTGACTGGGTAGCCTCCCAGATGGACAGCTGAAACAGTGTGGACATAAACTGCCTTGATTTTAGCAAAGCTTTCAATATACAGCCTCATGACATCCTGATAAGGAAACTACCAAAAAGTGGACTTGATAGAAAAACTATTAGGTGGATCCAAAACTGGTTGTTAAATTGGACCCAAATTTAGCTCATCAACAGCACCCTCTCAAACTGGAGGAAGGTAACTAGTGGGGTGCCATAGGGTTCAGTCCTAGGCACAGTGCTCTTCAATGTATTTAATTGGAGGAAGGGCAGGGAATGATAATCAAATTTGCAGTTGATACAAAGCTGGATGGAATAGTCAAGACCCCAGAAGACAGAATGAAGATCCAGGGTGATCTAGATAAGCTTGAACACTGGGCTGAAAGGAACAGAATGAGCTTAAATAGGGACAAATGCCAAGTCCTTCACCTAGGAAAGAGAAACCAAATGCATTGATAAAAGAATACATAGCTCAACAGAACAGAAAAAGACTTTGGAGTTATTGTGGTCAACAGGCTAAATATGAGCCAACAATGTGATGCAGCTGCAAAGAGGGAAATGCTATTTTGGGATGTGTTACTGAAAGTGTTTCTTCTAAATCATGAGAAGTAATAGTTTCCCTATTCTCTTCACTAGTCCGTCCTCATCTAGAATACTGTGTCCAGTTCTGGGCACCAAGATTTAAGAAAGATGAAGAAAAACTGGAGGGTCCAGAGGAAGGAAACAAAATTGATCCAGGGTTTGGAAGTACTGCCCTATGAGGAGAGATTGAGAGAACTGGGCATATTCAGCCTTAAAAAGAGAAGACTGAAGGGGGATGTGATATCCCTCTGTAAGTACTTGAAAGGCTGTCACAAAGAGGAAGATCAAGATCTCTTTTCACGCATACCAGAGTGTAGGACATGAAATAATCACCTCAAGCTGTGACAAACCAGACTCAGGTGAAAAGTTTCCTAACTGTCAGAGCAATACGACAGTGAAACCAGCTGCCTAGAGAGGTTGTGGGCTCTCCCACACTAGAGACAGTCAAGGTGAAACTGGACAGTCAGCTGAGTAGGATGGCATAAACTGACATCCTGCAACAGAGGGGGTTGGACCCAGTGACCTTCTTGGCCCCTTCCAACTCTAGTATTCTATAATTCTATGGTTCTTCATTCATCCATGCTTCAGCTGAAGGTGTATTGTATCCAACAGCATAACCCACATTTTGTTTTTTGGGATTTCAAAAGGAAACCAGAGGAAATGCATTGGAATAGGACAATATGAAGGGGGGGGGAAGGGAGAGAATGAAAAAGATGAGAGTTACAGAAAAAAAATCCAAGTAATACCCAAATACAGAATAAAACCATAAAAGCTGGGTTTTGCAATCTGGAAGAGTTGAGGATTACTGGATAATTCCACTTTATTCAATTAATTGATTGGGAAGCTTTAATTGGCAGGCTTGCACACATTCATGTATTATAGTTCTTTCTGGTTCTGGTATGTAGCCATAACAGAAAAAGAAGATAAAAGTATTACCAAGCACTGGTAACTTTTTATTATTAAACCTCTCAAAAAGTGGAGGGTTAACCTCATGTACTTTTATCTAATTTGAATATAATCAGTGGTTTGGTTCAAAAGCAGGTGGCTAATTCACTATTTAAGTGGTTAACAAACCAATATTTTTAAAATTTAACTTATTAGGAATTGACTTAAAAATCTATTCTGTCCTCATTTGCCCAGGGTCATGGACAAGTGGATTCCAGTGCTGTGAAACGAAATCTTCCTCCTTGCCTTCCTGCCTACTTACCCTGAATTTTTGGCGAAGGAGGCTGTTGAGCGCAAAGTCATCCTTCCAGGCACTCTGGGCCTCCTGGATGTTCTGCAGGGTGGGAAGGGCTCGCTGAAGCTTGCTCTGATCCTTGGAGCCATGCTCAAGCCGGTACATGGCATCTGTCTCCAGCTTCTGCTTTTCCTCATGGGCTGCAAAGCAGGCACACACATGAGATGGGGACAAAGGAGCCTCAAGGCCTCAACAGCGGGAGACACCCTGCTCCCGAGGCTCACCTGTGGCTACTACCTGCTCATTGGCTTCCACATCCCAGCGTTCTTCCTTGCGCCGAGCACCGCTGACAATGACATAGTCACAGCTGGCAGGGTCCGTCTGCATCTCAATGTGGTTGGGGCAAAGGTGACATTTCATTCGGAATCTGGAAGGCAAAGAGGTATTGCGGGGAGATACTAGCTGTTGCCACCAAGAACGGAACAAGGATGGAGAAACACCCACTACTGTATCTTAGAGAGCTTGGGCTATGTAGCAGTAGAGAAATGAAAGATGATGATGATGATTTTTCCCTTTTTTATTAACAGAACATAAATACAAAAAGTTGAGATTTATGGTGGTGGTGGTGATGACACCACTAGTGAACTGGCTTAGCTTTACATAGGTGTGTATGGCCCTAGGCTCAATAAAATAAAGTCCTCAAGCAACTCTGCTTGCCCTGTCTGAGCAAGGCCAAGGCTGCTGGCCCCCCAGCACAGCCCATGCCACAGTGCACCCTGAAAGGAAAGGCCAGCCCACTCTATTCCCCTAAGGAGAAAGCAGCTCCATGCAGCAGGGAGGGGACCGTGATATAGTCCTGTTCCTCAGGTCAGTCCCCCACCCTCAGCTTCAAACCACATCCAATGCAAAGCTATGAGCTTGCTAGAGGTCTGCCACCTAGTGACTGAATATGCTACTGCAGGCTTCCAGCATTACATTTATTAGAATGCAGTAATGTGTTTTAAAATCCAAATCTGGCCCCACTGGATTCTCCAAATGGTGACACCTCTTCCTTTGGCCCTATCCCTTTACCCACACCACTGAGCTCTTGCTGATGTCTTGGCACTGATGTTGTGTTTTCCCCCCTTCTGAAAAACTGTCATACCTCTCATACCTCTCTTACTGACAGTAAGAACTTTAGGGCATAATCCTATGCATGTTTAGAAAGAAAAAAGTCCTACGGTTCCCAACAATCCCCAGCCAGGCATGCTGAGCTGTTGGACTTTTTTCATTCTAAACATGCACAGGATTGCACCTTTATGCTACCACATGAAAGGGTGATTATTCTGGCCCTACCCATCTTAGCTTTAACTCCACCTCCTCTGCTTCCACCCACCATTGGAATGTGACCCCTGAGAGAATTCAGCTCTCAGGCTGCCAGAGTTTCCTCACCCCTGGACTAAAGGTTGTGACCTCAGTGCGCCTTATCTCATGCGGTACAGATCAGCCAGGACACAAGATTTGGTTTTCTGCCTAGCACTGGAAGTGTAAGTGGACTACATGTGGCCTTCCCAGCAATTTCCTCCTTCGTCAAATTTGACCTTATTTTGATGCCCTGACTGCCCAATCAATCCCTACCAATAACTCCAGGGAGTACAGACAGAAAGACCCCTCTGCCTTCAGAGCACTCACCTGAAGATAGGGGTTGTGTAGTAATTGCCAACTTTCTTCTTCTCTGCATTGTAACGAACACCTTCAACAAACAAAGAGAAGGATAGGCATCTAGTATTTGGATACTCCTACAATGGATTCCCTGATAGCATACCCTATCAATAATTAGCATTTTGTTTATTTTAAACATTCATACCCCATGCCTCAAAAAAAGAAAAAAATACCATAATTGTCAAAATGGCACAAGGGCACACAGAAGGGAAAGACAAAGATCCCCAGATATTCTGGCTTCAAGGACCTGTAACCTACTCCAATGCAGTGCTCTCCAGAGGTATTGGACTACAACTCCCATCCCAATCAACCAAGGTGTGAGGAAGGTTCCACTCCACCTTTCCCAAACTGAGAATCTAACTTAGCGGACTGGAATTCCTTTCTCTTGTTCCAATGAGCGACATTTGATGTCATTCCTCTTACTTTCTCTTGCACCCCAATCCTCCCTTTCCCAATTTTTTCTTGACCCATTTTGAAATGCCAGGGATATAAGCAGTACCTTATTCCATCCAAGAACAGAAAAGCAGATGACTGAGACATGTAAATTATTGGATGGAAGTGAAACAGGCAGTATTTATCTGCATATGCATATATTTGACTAGGACTTCAACCAAGAAAAGGCACTCAAGAGAGTTTAAATGTTCCCTGCATGTAGCTGTTGCTATCTTGCGCCTTCTCTCACATCTCCTTTTCTAACGTTAGACTTAGTTTAAGACCCCATCATGGCCTGCTTTGCAAGGTGGTAGGTTTAAGACAGATAAAAGGAAATGCATCTTTACACAACCTATGGTAGAACTGTGGAATTTGCTGCCACAGGAAATGGTGATTGCCATCAATTTGGATGGCCTTAAAAGGAGATTGGACAGATCCATGGAGGAGGAGGCTATCCGTAGCTACTAGCCTTGTTGGCTATGTGCTAGCTCCTTCACAAGAGGTGGCATGTCTGCATATACCAGCTGCTGAAGAGCTTGGGCAGGCAGAGGTCATGCACCCATCCTGCTTGAGCGATCCTGTGATTTGCCACTGTGTGTCTGGAATGCTGGACTAGGTGGACCTTTGGTATGATCCAGCATGGCATATGTTCTTTAAGGTGTCTGCTTGGAGGGTGCAGTCCACACTTACCCATGCCAATATGGTTCTGGCAGCCATCACACCAGATGTTATAGGGCATCTCAAACCTAGGAAAGAGCAGCAGGGAGAGGGGTTATTGCAGCCAAGCTATTCAGCTTAGCTTGAGAGCAAGTCCAGTGTGATGGATTTGCTCCATTTAAGCCAGCCAACACAAAGCAAATCCTCCCTGATACACAAGCCTGGCAAAGAACAAGGGGGACCATTTCCAGTGCCATCTTGCTGAGAGCACAATATAGACAAGACTCCCTTGATCTAATCATGAAGGAGCCCAAGACATTCCAAATATCAAGCAAGCAAGGGCTGCATCTTGATGTCCTTACCTGATGATGAGGATACCTTGGGAGAGTTTACGGGCTCTTTCCCGCAGTGGATGGCTGTTGCGGTACTTATTAAGAGAGCCATGCTGTGAGAGAGAAGAGAAGATGGACACTTAACATCTTGCAACAGCTCCATCACACTCATGCTTCTATCAGCCCACAATTATGATGATGTGGCCATGCCACTAGAAAGTAGAGAGACACCCAGCAGGAAGCTAAGCATATGCCCAGAATAAGAGCTGACTCCTCCTGGCTCCCAAAAAGTTTTCTATCAGCTTGACACAATGATTTGAGCTTGTGCTAAGCTATATTAGCAGGAAAATCTAGATGTACCTGATAATCCTATTAGGACACCAATCAACCAGCTTGGTTTCCAGGTTTATCGCTCACCCCAGGAAGGCATCTGGAAACATAATGCTACTATTTCTATCTCAGCATGAGAATCTGGGATAATTTCAGGAGGTCTAGGCTCTTCAGTGCAAGCACTTTCCATTTGTCCTTGTCAGGGAAAGACCAGATCAAAACAGTCAAATCAGACTTTCAGGCCAAACTTAAACTCTCTTGTCCAAGCAGATACAAAACATCTTTCTCTACTCCTGCTAGAGGTTTAGACAAATCTGAAGTTGAAAATTTTCTTTTTTTTCTGTAGGGAATTTACAACATCATGGCTTTCAAGCATGCCCACTCAATTTCTACACAAATGTGGTAAGTTACTGTAACATGCAGATGGAAGTGATAAACATCTCAGTATGTGCTATGTTGTCTTGTTTACAATTTGCCAAGGAAGAAATTTTCAAATTAGGTTGGGTGATAGAAGAGACTGATAGGATTTAAGCTCTTCCTTTCCAACTGTTATGCATTTACTACATTCTGACTGGCCAGATTCACTGTTCAGGCTTGGAAGGAATTCACAGAGATACAAGTGACTGATGATCAAGCTAATTTCCTGTACTAGGATTTTAAAAAATATTTTATCATATATTTTACTATTTTACTAAGTTTCATTTTAGCTTGATCTTTCAATCCCTTTTTCATTTGCTAATATACAAAGCAAGATAAAAGAAACAGTTATAGAAGTCTGGCATAAATCCTATACAATCACATAGCTAGTTTTTGAGGTATATCTTTCTGTGAATAACCAAGGATGAAATCCAATTAAATTTCTCCACCAGTGGAATTAGGAGGGGGTGTTTCCGCTTCCTCTTATAGTCCACTGCACATCCTCACAATTTGCTCTGTGTTGGGAGTGAGAAAGATGGCTGCTTTGGGTGCAGTGTCAGCAGAGGAGGGTGGCCCAATTAGAGGATCAGTGCACTTGAGAGGAAGCATGCTCACTTTCAGAAAGCCCCTCCCAAAGGGATGGGGCCCAGGAATGCTCATAAGGAGAATTCATGAAGATGAATACTAGACTGGATTCAACAAACCACTTTGTGCATGCTCTAACTGAGCTATTATTTCCAGAAACTGATAGTGTTAACAGTTCCAAAGAGAAACCAAGTGGCCGATGAATAACCTAACTAGAGGATATAGCTGAAATACCCTGGAATTTCTTTCCCACTGGGTGGCTGGAGTTCGTTATCTGAACTTACTCCTGCATCTGGGCCAAATACAAATCTAGAAATAGAGGCACCATCCAAAAAGCCTTGCTCATGGACCTACCCATATCATCCTGTTAACACCAGCCCAGACAATTCAAGTTCTGTCCCTACCATGCTGTAGCCACTGGAACAGGGATAGACAACATGTTGCTTGATATCGCTATGCAGTTCCTGCCACTCAGTGAAGCCTCTGCCTCTTTCCAAAATTTAGGAGACCCCAAAATAATCGTAATTTGAAAAATCCAGGCAAAATGGCTTTCATTAAGAGCTAATGTTGACCCTTTTGGCACTCGATAGCAGCTACAGATGTCATTTTATTTTAGTTTTAACTATGTATTGTTATCCATGGAGGGAAGTTTAAAAGGTAGGTCTGGGGAGCAAAACTGCCCCTCAGCTCTCCCAAAGTTGCCCACCTGGCACTAGAAATTTGCCACATGCAAGCTCTACATCAATAGTTTCCTTGCAATGCAAAGATGAGGAAAGTGCATGCAATCAGTTTACAACTAGAAGTCCCGAACTGCTCTTAAAATCCTGATTGCTCTCTTACCTTGGCTGGATCAAAATCTGGTGGGTAGTACTTATTGACGCCTTTTCTTTCTCCCTGTAAGATACAATGGCAGTATTAGAGTTGTTTTCGTTTGATAACATTTTAAAGCAACAGAGCACTTTGCAAACGCAACTGGTTTTGTTCTTGTTGAGTTCAGATGTTCTGAAGCAGAAGCCAGATCCCAGTTTTCATGTTACCCTGTATTACCCCAGAACAGAGTGCAAAATGAGGACCAGCCAAATTTCCAAAGAGCAAAATAATTGTCATATTTTTCCTCCACTGCATAAGAAGATGAGAAGAGCCCTGCCTTGATTAGACCTCAGGTTTATCTAGTCAACATCTTTCTCCAGAAAGTCCAGAAAGCCCAGCCAGATCCTGAAGGCTTCCAGTGTTCCCTCCATGTCAGGGATTCACAGTTGTATGGGTTATGAGCATGCAGGTCCCCATTAACTATTGTGGCTAAGCCACAGTTCCAACAACTGTGTCTCTGTGACTTTATCCTACAGGTACATTACTCCAACAACGGTTGCTGATTTGTGCCAGTTCTCACTTGCTGGCAGCACTTTGGGAATTCAGGAATCAGGCCAAGTCAAGCTGTGTGTGTGTGTTTGTAACTAAGTCATCACTTCAATGGAATGTGGCTGCTGTAATTTGCACAAAGGGTGAAGAACAGAAGAAAAACCATTCCAAATCTGACCAAAGGCCTATTTAGCCCAGCATTCTGTTCACACACTATTATTTGCAGTTCTGGGCATCATCATGGCCACATACTTAGACATGATTTGGAACCATGGTTCATACAAATGGTGCATCCGCAGAAGCAGCACAGTCCTGAGCAGTGCCAGGCTTGCCAGCAAACACGGAACAGCTCCTCAGTGGCAACCATGGCCCTGAATTGTTGGTTCAGCTGACAAAAAGGCTTTTATGCAGAAGTTCCCACAAGTTTACAGGGAAGACTGAAGGTTATATCAACAAGTTTACATCTGACAGCAGCCCCTCACCACCCCATGCTAAGGAGCACACATGCCTACTGCTGCGTTTGTAGTCAGCCTGACACTCCAGGAGAGGTGCTTCTTTAAGAACATAAGAAAAACTGTGCTGAATCAGGCCATGATCCATCTAGTCTAGCACTCTGTTCACATCGTGGCCAACCACAGCCTACAGGATCCCACAAGCAGAACATGAGTACAAGAGAAACACTCTCTTACTCAAATTGTCCAGCAACTGGTATACCCAGGAATACAGCCTCCAACACTGGAAGCAGTAACAGCCATCACGACTAGAGGCTGTTGATAGGCGATGCTTTTATGAACCAATATGCCTCCACAAGAAGCTAGATGCAGACTGCTGAGAAGCACACATCACAGCAGTTTATGGAGCTGTGCTTTACCTTGTTGAGTTTCAAGCATCATGTGGAATAAAGCACCCCACTCCCATCTCTGTGGTTACAAACCATCCCATATACTTACCATGGTGACACAGGTCTAGCAGAACAGCTGGAATTGCCTGAACCGCTGGAATGGTGGGAGGAAGTTATTTCTAGGATTTTCCTGGAGAGGAAAGAACAAACTGCTTCACCCTTCAGCACTCCCAAACCAGCAACCAAGCAAAGGTAGCCTACAACCTGCTTCTAATGTTTGGAACACTAACAAAGTGTACATCTGAGCATGTGTGAAGTACATTTCTCAAAGCACCGCTTAACCACAGTCTACATATATCTAATCCAATCTGAGCCCCTCTTTTTTATGAAGCCAACTACTGGTCCAGATAAATGACTGCAAAGCAAACCTTCTAGGGCATTTTGCAGTAGTGTCAAATAAGGGCTCATGCAGGATCTGACTGAAAGGTTAGGCTAATTCAACAGTTTTTTTTCCCAGCAGCAGTTTATAAGATGCCTGCAAAAAGTTCATCAACAGGCTATGAAGGCTGAGAGAAGTCTCTCTGTTGTTTAGCACTTAGTCCTAAGAGTTATACTATTTTGGGGCAGTTTATGTTCTAAAAACAATGTAAAAGTGAGATTAGATATAAAGCCAAAAAAATCAAAAGCAGCATACATACTTCAATAGAAAACAAAACTCAAAGCACTGTCAGAATACAATCATCTCTGAATATTCAGAAATCTAAAATCTCTGAAGGATATTAAACCCTGTGGAAAAATTTAAAAAGTTTGCACCTGACACTGGAAAAAAGTGTAAAGTGATCATCAGACAAACCTGGGGGGCGGGGGGGGGGAATTCCGGAACTGGGGAATCATCATTTAAAATGACCTCTCCGGTTTAGCCACTCATCACACCTCACTCTATGGGCAGCCAAAGAAGAGTCTCAAAAGATGACCACAGGGATCAGGTAGGTATATATGGGAGGAGATAATCTTTCAGAAAATCTGGATCCAAGCCATTTAGCACCTTGCATTGAGCCCTGGAAGCTGGTGCAGATGACATAGCATTGGTATAATGTAATCAAAACATATTTGCTTCTTTATTTTTCTTCTTTATTTTTGACCAAGTAAAGTTTTGAGACCATTTTCAAAGACAGCCCCATGTAGGTTATGCAGCAAATCCAACTGGAAGTTTACCAGATTGTAAATAACTGCAACAACGCTATCTCTGACTGGAATTGATCAAGGGCGTTCCTATTCCCCCTGTCTCCTTGGTCAAAATTCAGATTATGAATTGGGAAAAGGGTCCCCCACTACCATCACCAGTTTTACCTCAGTGTTACTCAGTGTTTCCCAAATGCTCTTGCCCTTTCTGGTTGGAATGAAAAATGTCCCAACTTCTTAAAGTTTCTGGTTGACCCGGTGAGTGGCAGATTTGGAGGCCCTCGAGCACAGCGCCTTACACTGATTGTTTTCGTTTTACGTGTTCCGAGCCAGCTGTTTTGAGATGGGGAAGACTGCGATTCTGTTGCTAAGGTCTGAACGCACCGAAGTGCCAGATAAAACCGTGTGCTGTTATTATTGCTACCATCAACAGCATCGCCACGGCGTATATGCAGACACGAGGCGCATAAATTCACAGACACTCCGCACGAAGGGGGCTCACGCGGAGTCCCCCATTCCTCAACACCCCCACAGTACCTGCGCGGCAGCAGCAACGGGGCCACCGGAGGAGGCGCTTTCCCCCACGCGCCCTGACGCCCTGGGGGACGGGGGTGATAAGCGACTCCTGTGGCGACCGAGAAAGGACGCAGGGAGTCAAGTCCACAAGAAACAGGGTAGCCGGATAGGAGGCGAAGCCCGCTAACCTCAGCGGAGCTTCGCTTCTCTCGGCTCTTCTGCGCCCCGCCTCCTCCGGCTTGCATCATCAGGCCGCGCCAGAAGAGCTGTCGCGTCTGCCTGTCGCCTCCGTGCCCGGCTCTTATAGGCAGGCCGTGGCCTGTTGCCACCGGGGATTGAGGGCACCCTGTCCAGGGGAAGGGAGGCTTTTCTTTGCCCTGCTCGAGCCTCTTCCAGAGCGCCGAGCGGCCTCTTTTTACCGAAGAGAAACCGGAGCGCAATTCGGAGCGAAGTCCGTTGATTCGCCCGGGTACTTCATTTCTCACACGCAGCCGCCCCGAGGTAGCGTTTACTGCGGAGGCGGTGTCAGGAGGCAGCCCGCGAGGTCTGGAGTCCCGAATCGCTGGGGAGCCCGCTGCCTCTGAGCTCTTGCTGAAATCAGGTGCAGTGGCCCTTGGGATTTCTGTTGCGTTTGATCCACCTGGATAAGGTGGCTTTTTGCCCAAATGTGCTTCACTTCCCGCTGCCGCTTCTTGAGTGTCTCTGCCTGAGGCTTTTTCCTTAAACGCTCTCCCTGTCCATATATTCCCCCCCTTTTTTAAACAAATAGGGTGTCTTTAGGAGATGGGGTATTTCGAACACACGCACACATATGTAAACCTATGCAAATTTGGGGAGTTCCCCTGCAGATTTGAGTCTTTTTTCTCTACCTAGCACTATTTTGGTGCTTTACCTGCTTATCACAGACTTCGATTATGATGATCCTAACTCTTATTTATTTGCATATTATTCAACCTCCAGTTGCAATCCAATTCCCACTTAATTATAGGGGAAGCCCTCTTGAACCTCAACTCAATCCCATGCTTTACATGTTCAGCAATACATCCAATGGGGTTTTTTTTAGTTCTGCATAGTCTGCAATTCTATACGAACCTAGCTGGGAGTAAGCCCTACTGAACTCAGTGGGGGTTATTTAAGGGTTGTTCCAGCCAGTAGCTGTTAGAAGGGATTGTGCACAGCTATTCCATTGTTTTCTGCTTAAATAAATTTTCTTCAGGAAGCAAAAGGATGGTGGGAAAACGGGCTGAGAGTAGATGGTGATATCTAAATCCTCATAAAATTATGTAAATGAGGCAGAGCAACAGTATGATGAAAGCCTCAAATGGAAACACTCCCAAGTAAATTTAAGATTGCACTGTTAGTTTCTGAAATAGACAGAAACTTCTTGTACCCATTATGTTTTCTAATAGCTTAAACATTTCATCTCCAGCCATATTGTGTTTGCCACCACTGCCACTACCAGTACACCTGTGCCTTCCTTCCCTTTCATAAAAGGAAATCCAAAGTGATACTGGATCCCCCCCCCCACAAACCTTTCCCAGAGTTACACTGTCTCCTGCTTGACTTGGTCATGAACACTGGGAATGGTAGACTAATGGCTGTCTGCCCAACATCAAAGCCAACTAAAACTATTTTTGGAATGTTGTATTTGCTATGGATTTGAAAGGTGCACTACAAATAAAGGAATCTCATGCTTGAATATTATTTCCTGTGAAAAGCTTCCTCTGCACAAAACAAACAAAAACCCACAAAAAATGCTCACATCAGAGAACTGTGCCTGCACTACACACTCTTTTGTTGAGAAAGAGTACTCAGTACTGTATGTTGTTATATTTGCTGTGGTCAAGAGAGTGCAGAATGGAACAAACTTTATTTAATACAGTGCAAATTGTATAACTGCTGCCATAATAGCTGCTGCCCTAACCTCTAGTTCTGTGCTGGTGTTTCCCAGAATGGCCTCCTTCTGTATATGGAACACTTTGGTTCCTGCCATCATTAGCTGTATGATTTCTGAAAGAATGGTGTCAAAATAAGGATTGAAAGAGTTGGTTTGAAAACTGGTTTTCGTGATCTGCAAAGAAAAAAGGCTTGAACAACGCAGAAATGGCTTGTGTGCTCAGGAGCAGGAAGCAGTGCCAGCTATTTGGGCACTTTTGGGGTGGCTGGCACTGGCAGTTTCCTGGGAGCTGCTTGGGAAAAGCAGCAAGGGTAGTCAGTTTCCTGTACTGGGTTTGGGTGGCATGACAATCCATTGCGGGTGCAACACCACCTAGTGTCGTGCCTTACGGCTCGACGGAGGCATTGGCACGCGAGAGAGGGCCAGAAGCTCACAGTGAGAGTCAGGCATTGGAACAAGGGGATCTATACTTGGTGCCCAGGGCCCAAACGGCCCCTCTGCAGCCCGACTGAGGTTTCCGAGCGAGTAGCCTCCCCACACCCTAGCTCTGAGTTGTTTGAGCAGGGTGCAGCTTCCCTTCCTCTAGACTCTGAGGTGTTTGAACAAGTTGCCCTCCCCCTCCGGCCTCCTGACTCTGAAGCTGCTGGGCAGAGTCCTGGAGAACAGGAAGACGTAACAGGAAATTTATGGAGTGCCCAGCTCCGGAGAAGATGGTGGCGTTTAGACCAATTGGGACGGCAGGAGAGAGGTTTGTCCCACCCACAGGCAGAAAGACGTGGGAGGAGATTGAGTTCCACGTGACCTTCCCCTTAGAGTTCAGAAAGGAGGGGGCAACTGAGCTGCGAGGAGCTCATTGCCAGAGCTTATCTATTGCATCGTAAATCTTGTAGCGAGTAGCAATAAAAGTCTTTAGTTTTATTGCCGACTGCTGTGTGAGTTAATTGGAGATGTGAGTTACGGCCTCACGACACCTACAACGTCTGATGGGTTTGCGGGGTGGCTTGTTGTCCATGAATGAGCCGCCCTAGAGAAATCAGTGCTTGTTCACATGATACAACATGGGTAGCAACCTATGATGGGTTGTTGTGTAAACCCAGTCAGTACTGCTTTTCTTGATAAAAATCTGGGCTACATTCAGGAGAGGGAGAAATTATTTCTGATTATTGGGCACAAGTAATGTATCTACACTGTTGCTTATTTCCAAAAACATATTTTTAGTAATGTATTAATCTGACATCTTTTTCTTTCCAGGCTACCCAAGCAACTACAGTTCAGAGAGTTGAGAAGTCTAGGGATTACTAACAAAGAATTCTCAGCACTGCCAACTAATTACAATTCCCAGAATTATTTGTGGAAAGCCTTTATAATACAAGTAATATAAAGCCAATAAAAAATCGTAGCCTAGACATGCTGTAGGAGAGTCACGCTTTTCGGCCTGTTCTTGCAGGTTCTTCATGTGGTGCTGTGCTTTGCCACTAGGTAGTGCTCTTTGCCTAAATGATTCCCAGGAAGCAAATGTTGGCTCATTTATCGGCCAGAGAACCGAACGTTTCTAAAATAGGGAAGGAGAGATTCACTCTTGTCTTGCAGCCAGTAATTTCTATGCTGCCACAGCAAGCTTGTTTTTCTTACCACAACACAGAATTAGTTTTCAGATCAACTAATGAAAGAATATACTTCCAACAACGTAGTCTCAACACTCATTCCAACATTTGGTCGGTCTATGTTAGTGATGTGGAACATGAACTTTGAGTGTGTGTGTGTGTGTGTTAGTAGTAATACTTTCAATACCAAAAATAAAAACAGATTTCAGGTCAGTGCTACCAGAGCTGTCACGGACCAAGAGGTACATGAATTTTGGGGTCTTGGGATTTTTAAAAACTGCATTTCATTTATGCCATACTGAAAAACAGGCAGGAAGCACAGGACCAGCAGATCAATGCGCAAAATATGTAATAGTGCTCTAGCTGTATTTCTGAATCCAGCTATAGTTGGCAGAATACAAGGCATACTGTTTTTTCTCCCCCACTCCACCCCACCTACTCATCTGTTTTCTATCTTCCCACACTCACCAAAAGACCAGCTACCTTTTCTTGTAAAAATCAAATCCCAAAGCTATGTTCCAACAACTAATGAGTCAGCAAGATTGTCCCAAGGGCAAAATAATATTTTTGGGTAATCTTGCTTCAAAACACTGCAACCTAAAGGAGCCCCTAACCAGCCTGCTTTATTTACATTTTACAGTAATTCTAAGGTATTTCCAAACTCTCAGCATGCACATACAGTACACTGACTGAAACCAGAAGTAACAGCAATATAGCATATACAGTAGCTGGTTGATTTTACTTATCAAAATTCAAACCACAAGACTGAAAGCATCCCTCTAAAATATTAGCATTTTCATTCTATACTGCCCAGTAATCAGAGCTATAATAAAACTGCACTAGATGTCAGGGGAAAGTGAAGGGAGGTTCCAGAGTAGCCTTTTATTTTCCCTTACATGCCAGCTTTCTAGGAGTAGAAATTTATTGCCATCTCACACCTCTTACTTGGTGTATTTTACTGTGAAGTCAAATTTTTGTCTAGAATAGCCCTAAAGTTTCCAGTGCCTCCCTTTACATGAATTCATTAAAATTTGTGCCCCCTTCTCCTAAAGTGATTTTGACTGGTTCTAGTTTTGGGTCAGAGGCTAGAAATCAGGACTCATGAGTCCCAACTCCAGCTTTCAGTCTGGATGCAGGGACAGCCAAAATCAGTTGGATTTCCACCATTCATTCAAACCAAAGTATGTCACCGCTTCAGCAAAGAAGCTGAGGTGACTATTCTATGTCATGACTTTCATATAACTGGTTTGCTGAAAAGCTTCTCCCCAAAAGTGAAGCCACCTCTGTTATGGCCTGTCCTGTACTCTAACCTATGTGGCTTTAGGAAACATGCCATGAGGGTGTTAGGTCACCACCTTCTTGAGATGTGTTGCGATCAAACCAGTCTGGCAGCTCCTGTAATGACTGTGTGCAGGAGAGGGCAGATATGTGTGCACTGCTTTTCAAGGAAATGGCATGGAGTGTAGGCAAAGAGGTTAGCGGGGTAGGGAAAGCCTCCTACTTTGTTAGAGGATTCTCAATTGCACAGTTTTGTATCTCAAAAAGGAAAAATCTGTTTCCGTAACTCAAGACTCAACCAATTTAAGTTGCAGCCAAACAGATGTAGCCCTTAGTAGGTGTGAGCTAACAGGGACAGTTTGGTTCTGTTTCAGTTACAGAAAGATATACTTATTATGAAAATCACCTTCTCACACATGTTCTGTCTCCATGCTCAGATTTACATCAAGGGGGACTGTCTTCATTTCTCCCAGAAGCTTAAATGTGACAGGTGGCTGCAAAAGGCAGTTCTGACACTGACATTGTGGCACTCTGCTTGGAAATTTGCCTGGCTCCATTATTCTATGATGTTCCACTCTCTGGTAAAAAATCAGCTTTTCTGGAGGACTTTGAATTAAACATAAAAAATTGCAGTAAAACTGATAACCGTCACAATGCTAGTTATACTGAATGAGTTCTATGCTGTGAAAGAACACTGACTGCATCAACACCATACCATTGTTTTTAAAGACAAAAAAGGGCACTAAGGACAGCAGTACCTGTGGAGTCTGAATGAATGTGGCCACACAACAGGGCCACAAGATAAAACACACACACATGACTGCGTGTGACTGCTGCGTGGGACCAAGGTACAACCCTATGCATGCTAACACAGAAAAGAGCCCTACAACACCCACCAAGACTTAGCCAGCAGTATTGGCTGGGGAATTCTGGGAATTGTAGAGCATTTTCCTGAAATCCTATTGGGATAAGTCCCATGAATTCAATGGGACTTTACTGTAGACACATACAGGGTTCACTGTCAATGATGGCATAAGCAATCTTTTTAAGTAGCAGGTTACTTAATCAAATGCATGATGGAAAGAGAAAATGATAAATAGAGTAAGATCAAGTAATGGGAAACAATAGAAACAGAAACAATGTTTAATATAATGGATAATCTGCCCTTCATTCACAAAGTATTTCAGTGTGGCATACACAACATTAAAAACAAACAAGCAAAAACAAAAAGTCTAATATAAAAAATCATAAATTAAGGGCCAAACAACAACTTTTCAACCAACAGAACAAATAAAAACATTACATTTAAGAAATTCATTAAAATGTTTACAGTATTTAAATTCTTTAAACCGTCTGAGCAAAAAACCCAAAAACAAACCTTTAATTTGGTGCCAAAAAGAAAGTAAGCTTGGTGCCAGGCCTTCCTGTCTCAGCCCACTGTCTCCTTCCATCTACCACTATGAAATAACAAAAGTGTTAACTAAGCCAAAATGTTTAAGAAAATTATTCTTGTCTCTCCAGCCCATGTTAGAGCATTCCATCTTGTCAGAGAGAATACAGCAGGCCTTCCATGTCTGTGGCGATAGGTTCTAAGCCCCGCAGGGGATGGCTGAAACTGCGGATAGTAGCAAACACTACATTAGGAGTGCAAGACCCCCACAAAAGTGGGAGGAAAGTTAGTATCTCTAGAGCCTCTACTCTCACTGAGAGACACAGCACATGAGTGAGGCTGGCTAGTACCAAGACAAAGAGCATGGCATCCCCAAACAGTGCATTTAGTTTCCTAGGGATATTTGCAGTTTTTCTGCTTCCGTGGGGGTCTTGCGCCCCTAATCCTGAAAATGTGGAGGGCTGGTGGTCAACCTTAGTTAAGTGAAACCATGGCAATTGAGACAGCAGATACTGGGGTCCTGCTGTATTTGACAAAATACCTCTCCCACACCATTTCCCCACCCACACAGAGAATATTAGGAGCCATTTTTTTTCTCTCAGCCCTACTTTCAGCTGTCCAAAAGATGTCAACAACTTGTCATGGCTTTAAATCTTTGCCCCTGAAGAGCACAGTGCATGTTGGCCATCTTTCAGGGGTGGTTTCATATTTTGCAAGCAGCCACGAATATGGGCAAAAAATCATGCCATAGCTCCAAGAAAATACCAGCATCAGGAGTAAAGTAAGCCAATCTACTCCTAGAAAAAGGGGAAAGGTTGAAAACTTGAACATGTTTAGATTTAAGGAGACTATCCTTAAAAGTGGTCTAGAAATCATTGTAGATTTAGGGTGTAATCTGTGGCACATTTGGCACAAGTCCAACAGTATGGCTGGCTGGGAAATGTTGGTAATGGTAGGGCCTTTTTCTGCCTAAACATGGACAGAGGTGTGCCCTAAAGCACCGGAGGAGACAAGTAGCCAAAGGCCTGTCACGAATGCTGGCCGAGCCACCTGCTATCGGCCTGCACCCCAGGGCCCCCTGGGCTTGCTCCTTTGCAACACAGTAGCCTGCTTGTTCCCCTGCCTCTTGCCCTGGGTCAGAAAACAGTGGTGGTGAGGAAGAGCAGGAGCAAGAGATGTGCCTGCTGGCTTGCTCCCTTGCCCTCTGCCTGTCCAGCAAGCAGCAGCAAAGATGGGAAAGCACGAGGAGCAAGAGCAGTTTGTGACAACAGCAGTGAGAAAGTTGGGAGCCATTGAGTGTCTTACCAAAGAGCTCTCCAGTCCTAAAGGCAGCACTGGCTCTGGGCTCCTGAGGAAAGGGTCTGAGTTACAATTACCAGGTATCCATGCATCGTGGAAAATACTTTCTCTCTTTTTCTGGTTGACTTCTTGGGAGTGCTTCACACTTTGTAGTCAGCAAGGGCATTATCTCAGCAAACAGCCCCGTTATCAGGGAATTGCTGCCAATTTCCTTGAGGCACCAAAAAGAAAAGAAAGCACACTTTAAGGTGTGCACCTCAGAGGAACTTCTAAGAGCATCTTCTTTTGAAGCACTCTGAGGTGAAGGCCCTGCCCTGCCCTGCAGGGCATGTGTGGAATCACACTGCTCTCTACCTAGGAAGAATCCTACACTCTAGAAGATTCTGGAGGGAGATCCAGTCACCTGTGCATGCATACAATTATGGGACTGCATAGATCAAGAGCACAGAGAAGGAGGATCTACTGGTAGATCTATGGGTGATTCACAGCAAGGATTGGAATAGTAAAAATATTGCCTCAGCTGTTTTCATCTCATTGGCAATGGGAGCATTTGCTGGGATAACCTCCTCGGCTGATGTAGCACTGATTATAACATGCTTGAAGTCAGTCAACCTTCAAATTAGGGTGCTGAAATTAAAGACTGGGGGAAAGCCAAGAGTGGATTTTTGTTTGAAAGGGCTGTGTGCTTAATTCACTTAACCCTACTGCTGTTGATGAAAACAAGTCACTGGACAAAATGTGTGTTCAGAGGAACTTTGTTTGCTCAGCCTCCCTGAGTTGTTGAAACTGATCACCAGCTGGTAGATCACGGGGTTCTAGCTGAAAAACGAACCTGCAAGGCTGAAGTCCGCCTGCTGAAGGCATGAGAAGAGAATTCCCTATGCTCTGTGTTGCAGTGCTAGGAAAAGGCAGGTCTTCTCCACAAGCAAATGGGGCTTTCTGTACTTTCTGCTGTGGCGATACTGGTCTGCATAATACTTGTGTCGCAGATATTCTATTGGAGAGCCCGAGTCATAAAAGGCGCTGATCCTAGAAAGGGGCAAGGGAGGAACTTTCTCCCTGGTGTCCAAACTTCACCATTTTGTGTATGCTTGCTATTTTCTTGCTTGTAATTCCCTCCACGCCACTCCAGTTCAGCAATGCAATCAACTTATCAAGTCCAGACAATTATATTTTCACAAAAGAAAGTTTTCTAAAGCCAATGGGAGCCTTTCCCTAAATACAGAAAGACGTAAACTCTCCAGTTCCAAAGCAGGGCCACAGTGAAAGCACAGGACTAAGGCCCTCTTCCCCCTCCTTTGATGGCCCAATCCAAATCACTCCCTGGCTACTTTAAAAAAAACAACAACACCCCAGCTAGTTGCATGGTCATCATCTCTTTTGTGCCTTCTTACCATAGCATGACCAGACAAAAATCTGACCTACGTAAACAGCACCTTTCAAAAGCTTTCTCACCAATCTGCTGACCTGTAGATTACCATTTTCCAACAAAAAAGTTTCAAGGAAAATGCTGTAGTGAAATCACTGAATTAGGATGTTACCATCAACATTTGATTCTATTCAGTTTGGACTTAATTAAGCTTGGGACTTTATTTTCTTATACAGGTGTCAAATTAGCATAGCATAGCTCAAGCTGCGATAGCCTTATCACCTGTGACTGCAGATATTCATGGATCCCTCTGATATTGCATTATAATGTACTTGGACTCTGTATGTCACAAAACAAAGAATTTCAGAAGAGCCATGCTAGTCCAGCATTCTGTTCCTGCAATAGTCAATGGTGTCCAAGGGAAGCCCACAAAAGGGACACAAGCACAATAGCAACCGCCTGTTCATGCTCCCTGGGAACTGGTGATAACAGATTCTAGTAGCCAGTGTTTGCCTTGTTCTCTATGAGTTGGTCTGATCCTGTTAAAGCTATCCAAGATGCTCACCATCACTATCCCTTACAACAACAAATTCCATATTTTAATTACATGCTATGTGAGGAAGTACTTCACCTGTCCTGAACTTCCCATCACTCATTTTAATTCCTGTATTAGGAGGGAGAAAACAGTCTCCTTATCCACTTTCTGCACACTATGCACAATTTTATATACTTCTATCATGTCCCCATCTTACTCATTTTTTCCTAAACAGCCTAAATTGTAGCCTTTCCTCAGGGGCACTAGCCCTGTGATTATTTTGTTTACTCTCTTCCAGCTCTGCAATCTTCTTCTTGAGGTGCAGTGACCAGTGATGTACACCATAATTCAGCTGAGGATGTTCCACAGATTTCTAAACATGGATTATTATACCAGCAGTGTTGTTTCTGATTCCTTTCCTAATAATTCCAAATACAAAATTTGCCTTCTTTTTAGTACCTGTGCACTCTCCCATCGCCTCTTGCAGTTCATGAACATTTGGCGCTTCCGTGTAGTTATTTGCTCCTTATGTGTCCATCGTCCATGTGCCAAATGAAATTAACACTTTGTGTAGCTAATGCCCATTGCATCACTTTTAGTTATTAATTTCATAGAAATTACAGTTCCTGTTTCCTGGAAGGAATCAACAGGTTATGTTCCCAACCTTTTTGCCCTTAGCTAGGAGTGAGTGAGTGAGTGAGTGAGTGAGTGAGTGAGTGAGTGAGTTAAGGGACATATTGCCTTCCTGTAACTGAATGAGTGATCAGCCCTGAAGGAGAACCCACAGTATGTGCCCAGTTTCTGAAAACGTCTGAAGAGCCCACTGCTTCCCGTGTCAGATTATTCTTCATTAAACTGCACCACCACATAGGAAGGTTTTCCTCTTCTAAAACTGAAATGAATCATTCTGCTTTTATATCTATTACTTCTTGGATTACTTCCCTAAGAAGTAGGGAACTTGCGCTTCTACTTGAACTTGCAGAACCATCTGGAAAGCAGAGAACCTGAGCAATCCTTTCCTCCAGAATGTTCAGGGACTCTCCAGGCAGAGCACTGCTGCTGTTTATTTATTCATTTATTTAAAGCTTTTGTATACTATCCACTACCAAATGGTCTCTGTTGTGTTACCTCCTCTATCCCTCTTGTATTAAGGGTCATTTCACTAAGAACCCATCCCCACTTCCTTCCTTCAAAAGAAAGAGGAGTCAAAAATCAAGATTATTCTTTAAAATTACCCCATTTTCTTGAATGCATACTTAAGGAAATAGACCCAACTTTGAAACTTAGGCGGGAAGCAGATCAACAAACTGAAGCTCAGCCCTGCCAAGATAAAAGTTGCTTCTAAGTTGCTGAAGGTCAACCTGCTTCAATCCTGGCCTCCTATGTCTGAAGATGAGGTACCTCTGAGGTCCCCATGGCATGGGATCTCAAAGGGTATGTAGGAAAAGTTCAGCAAATCCATATAAATATAAATATATATATAATTTGACTTTAATTTACATGTCTCAAAAGGATAGAAAGCAAAGGCTCTCCTACCCTGATAAGGCAACCGTGAACTATGATAAACCTCAAGAGAATCAATCAAAAGAGAAGAAAATTCTACACAGGTTTGTAAAAGTCATAGTCTGCCCCCCCCCCCCCCCCCCCCTTCCCCCACTGAGCCCTGTTTAGAGTCCCTCTTCACCACTTCTTCTTGTGTTCGTCCATGGAAACTCCCCCAGGTCCCAATGCCACAACAAGCAGCAGGCCACCTATGACAGACATGGTCTGGAAAAAGTCATATTTGAGGAAGTCGTGGAGGGGCCTGTAGGTGGGGATGCTCCAGAAGGCATTCTGGATCAGATTGATGATGAAGAGCCAGATCACCAGGGTGAGAGCGGCGAGCTTGGTCTTGAAGCCAATGGCTACCAAAATGATGAGTGCCATGCCAAAGATGTCCTGGAAAATCTGGGAAGAGGAAACAGAAGCAGCACACATCAACAGAGCTTCTTGCCTTAAGGGCTGGCTCCCTCCAGACTCAACATTGACCTAAGAGACTACTCTGGGCTCTCAAATAGCCCTAGGTCAGCCTTCCCCAAATTGGGGGTTGTAGTCCAACACATCTGGAGGGCATCAGGCTGGGAAGACTGATCACAGGTTAGAAACGGCCTTTGAAACGAACAAGGAATGGCAGTGAAGGCAGGCCAGAAGAGGCCTCACGAAAGCCTCCAGGATAGCAAAGAGGCCTGGCAAGAGTGGAGTCTCCACCTCCGGACTTCTGGAAGTGCTAGAGCTGCAGCAGTGTGAACTTACAGCCATGGTGAGCAGCTTGCCACACTTGCAAGGAGACTGTCCTAGAATTCAACAGCACGGCCTGTCTCTGTGCTGTGACAAGGTAAATAAATACTTGCCCAAAGGGCGCACATGCTTATTTCTAGAGATTATCAAGAAAAAATGAACTTGAGGGGCCACTCACGGTGAAGGCGCTGAGTTCAAAGTGCAGGAGCGTCATAAACATGAGAACAAGAAGCAACCGGCCACCAAGCTGCATATACTGCCGTGGTGAGATGTCATCCATGGTAGGGACTCCAGCAAACATGGACTTCCCCTCAGAACGAGACTCTGCAAGTAGCAGAAGCAGTCCACCCCCAAGAGCCAAATTCCTAGCAGAAAGGAAAAACAGAGATGGTTCAAATGACTTGACACAAATTGCACAACAGAACAACATTTGCTACCTGGGCCTCTCTTCATGGTTTTGCTTTTCTAATTCCGTGGTATGCATCTTCCTAGCTGGCCAGATGCACCTGATGCTCTTTTCCATCCAGTCCCTATATCAAAGTGACAGTGGTGATGTTCTGGCTGGCTAGATATGGCTATTGCCACTCAGAACTCCATTCTGTGACAGACAACAAGATCCATCTCTCCCCTCTTTGCTCTGCCATCATGTTGTCCGTTCATGCACTGTCAAGTGTTCTGAGGTACATACTTCAGAGAAATTCCCCACTTCCTGACCAAGTAAACTCTTGGAGTCAAAGATGAGGCATTCCTCTTGGAGCCACTAACTTGAGTTAGCACAGACAGCGTGCCGGAATTAGAAAAGACATTTTGTTCAATCTGCAGAGACTATAGAAGAATGAATGCTTGTTCTGTGTGGAAAGTCGACACAGAGCACTACTAGACACTTATGAAGAAAATCTTCTGCAATGGAGGCAATAAGCAGGCAGGACTGCACTGTGTTATTGGGCATATTATCACTGAACTGAACTGCAGTTGTGGGACTGGGACCATGGTCAAGTCAGGCTTCCCAACCCTTTTCTGAGCAAATTTTCCACCATCAGGCTGGCAATTAGGATTTTCCCAGACACACCGTGGTTGAAAAGAACCTTTTCAACTCTGATGGGCCCATCTGCTTAGATTTAAGGTGTGCACATAGGTAGATAGGAGCATGTGTGTGCCAGAGAGGGAATGAGAGAAAGAAAGTGGAGAGTTCCTTCACATTTCATATGTCAATGTCATCATATGTCATCAGGTTTCCTCACTGGAGATCCTCCAGCTCTTCATAATGTGTGGCTTGCACTTACCTCATCAAGAATTTGAGGTCCCATAAAATACTGTATGCAATTGTCTGAAAAACAAAAATAAATAAGCAAAGTGTGGTTAATGGGGCACCAACATCACTTTTGCTGACAAGAAACAACCTGAGGAAGCACTTCTCTCCATATATTCCTACCCACCCACTTAGATCCATCTCTGAAGTCCTCCTCTATAAACTGCCCCCACATGAGATTAAGAAGGAAAGAGCTAGGAGGGGGACATTTCTGTAGTGGTGCCCAGACTCTGGAATTTACTCCCCAGAGATATAAAGTTGGCATTGATTTTGCTTTCCTTTAAACGCCAGGTAAAAACCTTTTTGTTCAAACAAGCTTTTGGTTACTTTAATTTATACTTTGTTATTATTTAATTTTGGCTGTTAAATTATTGGTTGCATTTGGTTATGTTGTGTATGGCTTTATATTATTTTTATTATGTGAGAGGGTTTAAGAATTTATTAATTTTATTGTTTTAATCTGTTTTATCTGTTTCATTGATTGTATTTATATGATGCTTTCAGCATTTGTAATCCTCCCAGAGGACCCTTGGGTTATAGGGAGGCATAGAAGTAGAATGAAATAAATAAATCCTATAGGTTTTCCCTAGCTATAATTTTAACCAGCCAACCAAAACATTTTAAACTGGCAATTTAAAAATGATGTTATAGGAAATGAGGATCATCATTACTTAAATGTATTAGCAATAACCATACATGTGCTTATCATTCATTATGATAGTCCTTACAATTGATATTTTATAATAAATGCAGAATTTAGGGCAGTGAACCAATCACATCGCACTAGCTGAAATGGTTGCTACTGCGATAAGAAGCTAGCACTTTGCAGTGCAATCCAGGAAACTAGCTGAAACCACTGCTCTTGACACTAGATAAGGCAGTGGCATATCTTCTGGAAACTGCACCAACTTGTTCCATTTTAGAAAGTGGCAATCTCACCTAGTTCTTTGTTGTGCCAGCCATCACTAGTTTTCCCCTGTGCTAGCAGTTGTTCTTCTACCGCAGCAGCAGCATTAGAGATTGCCTTAGTATGATTTTTATATACCTTAAATATTAACGTGTTATTTCCTTGGATTGTAAAACATGATTTCCTTCCTTAAAGCACTAAATCCTTAGAATGGAGTTTAGCATAACTTCCCATTGTGGTATCTAGAGTGTGTTCTTTAAGCTTTTCCACTCACCTGCATAAAAATTATTCCAAATAGGCCGAAACATGCATAAGGAACAAACTTTCTGGCTAGAACAAGAACACATCCAGCTGAAACAGAATAAAGAAGGAGATTTGGTGATGCTGAAAGAAATGCAACAAGAAAAAAGAATGCAAAGAAAATAAAAGTGGTTATTTTCCACATGACCCTTTCCTACATAGCTTTAATAAAAAAATAATGCATTTCTTTCATTAGAAATGAAGTAATTGGAATGCTGTGTCCAGTTGTGGGCAACAAGATTTAAGAAAAATGCAGAAAAATTAGAAAGGGTCCAGAGGAGGGCAACAAAAATGATCCATGGTTTGAAAACACTGCCCTATGAGGAGAGACTGAGAGAACTGGGCATGTTCTCCCTTGAGAAGAAAAGGGGGGGCATGATATCCCCCTCTGTAAGTACCTCAAAGACTGTCACAAACAAGAAGGTCAAGATCTCGTCTCACTGAAACCAGAGTGTAGGATGCAGAATGATCAGGCTAGATATCAGGAAACATCTAGATATTCTCACTGTCGGAGCAATTTAACAGTGGAACCAGCTGCCTAGAGAGATGGTGGGCTCTCCCACACTACAGACATTTAAAAAGAAACTGGACAGCCATCTGATTGAGCGCTCTTATTGCTGGTCGCGGCCAGGGACCTTAGGACTCACCATCACCCATGACCATCGCCCGCCCGCCAATCTACTGCTGCGGGGCTGGAACGCTGCCGCCACTAATCGTGCTGCTGGCAAGGCCCCCATGGACCCCCCCCCACTGCCTTCGCCCCCGCACAGGTGGCAGCTGTGCAGGAGAGGTGGGCAGGCACCAACTGCGGTAATTGCAGGGCAGGGGCTGCAGTGGAGAACTCTTATTGCTGGCCAAGGCCAGTGGCCTTGGGGCAGCAGCCAAAGGGCAACGGCCAAAGGGCAGAGCCGTTTGGGGCCATTGGGGGCTGTAGGCGGCCGGGCTGGGGATGCTGTCCATTTTCCTTCCTTCTTCTTTTCTTTGCTGCGACTGTGTTTTATTCCTATTAGACTTTAATTAGGATGGTAGTGCCTGGGGAGCATGTGGGTACCACTGTTGGGGTGGTGATGGGCAGGGGAAGATCTGGCATTGGGGGTCTAACGAGTCAGTACAGAGGAAGGAGGAACCGATGTTTAATATCTGTCCCCTCTTCTGGTTATTCCCCCAGCCATAAGGTTACTGGGAGCGATATCCGCCTCCCCCTGGGCCTGATGGTGCTGTTATTGAATGCCAGGTCAGTCCATAATAAAACATCCCTCATCGACGATTGAATTGTGGATGAGGGGGCTGACCTGGCATGTATAACGGAGACCTGGGAGGGAGAGGGGGAGATGTCTCCCTTACTCAACTCTGCCCACCCAGATACCTAATCCAGCACTGGCCACGCCCAGAGGGGAGGGGAGAGGGGGTCGCTCTGGTTTACTGAGACTCAGTTTGCCTTGTGGGCCTTCCTGTCCCTTCGAGACCAGGCCTAGAGTGTTTGTACCTGGTGTTGGGTGACTGAGACAGATTAGGGATTCTGCTGGTGTACCGCACACCCACCTGCCCATCAGACTCCCTGCCTGAGCTGATGGAGATTGTCTCGGACATGGTACTGAGGACCCCCAGGATGTTGGTTCTGGGGGACTTCAATTTCCATGCCAAGGCTGTTCTGTCTGGGGCAGCTCAGGACTTCATGGCATCCATGGGGCTGTCTCAACATGTCATTGGCCCAATCTATGAAAGAGGTCACACTCTGGACCTGGTTTTCTCAACAGGGCAGGAAGAGGGTAATCTGGAAGTGAGGAATATGACCTTAACTCCTTTGCCATGGTCAGATCACTTCCTCATGAAGTTTGAGCTCGGAGTTGATCTCTCCCTCTGGAAGGGTGTGGATCTTATTAAAATGGTCTGCCCCTGGAGTCTTATGGATCCTGAGGGATTCCTGAGGGCTCTAGGGGATTTTTTCGCAGATAAAGCTGGTGCTCCTGTTGATGTCCTGGTCAATTTGTGGAACAGGGAAATGACCAGGGCAATCGACACGATTGCTCATAAGCGTCCTCTCCCGGCTAGCAGAGCCCACTTGTCACCATGGTATACGCTGGAGTTTATTTATTTAGAAAATTTCTATGCCACCCCATTTGCCGAAGCCTCGGGGCAGCTTACAAATAAGTTGCGAGCGATGAAGCAGATTGGGAGACGATTAGAGTGCAGGTAGAAAAAATCACAGGAGGAATCTGACCGAACACACTTATATGCTCATTACTGAGCCTATGCTGTGGCAGTGAGGGCGGCAAAGAGGCAATACTTCTCCACTTCCATTGCTTCCTCACAGTGCCGTCCAGTGGAGCTTTTTCGAGTGTTGCGTGGCCTAACATATGCTGGCCAAAACAAAGACATGGTGCCACCCTCAACTGCCCATTGTGACAACTTTGCCCAGCACTGTAAGGGGAAAATTGCTCAGCTTCGCCATGAGCTGGACCACACAGTTGATCTGATTCCAGAACGGGAGGCATCCAGAGCACCGTCTGGTCCATCATTGTTGGATGAGTTTCAGTTACTGCAGCCTGAGGAAATGGACAAGATGTTTGGGATGGTACACCCAACCACCTGCTTACTTGACCCTTGCCCTTCTTGGCTACTTATGAAAGCCAGCCACGGGATTGGTCCCTGGGTCCAAGAGGTCATCAATGCCTCACTGAAGAGGGCCGGGTCCCTGCCCCTTTAAAGGAGGCAGTAATCAGGCCCATCCTGAAGAAGGCATCCCTGGACCCAGAGGTGGACGCCAATTATAGACCGGTGGCCAACATCCCATTTTAGGCAAGGAGTTGGAGCAGGTGGTGGTGGGACAGTTCCAGGCACTCTTGGATGAAACGGATTATCTGGACCCATTTCAGTCCAGCTTCAGAGCTGGTTACAGTACAGATTCTGCCTTGGTCGCCCTGTACAATGACCTAAGCAGGGAGAGGGACAGGGGAGTGCACCCCTGTTGGTTCCCCTGGACCTCTCAGCAGCTTTTGATACCATAGACCATGGTATCCTTCTGGATAGGCTGGCCGGGTTAGGAGTTGGGGGCTCTGCTTGGCAGTGGTTCTGCTCTTCTCTGGCTGGTTGATTCCAGAAGGTGGTGCTGGGGGACTATAGCTCTGTGGCATGGTAGTTATGTCATGGAATACCGCAGGGCTCTATTTTGTCTCTCATGCTTTTTAATATCTACATGAAACTGCTGGGAGAGGTCATCAGGAAGTTTGGGCTGCGGAGTCATCAGTTTGCTGATGACATCCAGCTCTACCTCTCGTTTACATATAATCCAGGTGGCTGTTCTGAACCAGTGCCTGGCCGAATTAATGGGCTGGATGAGGGCCAATAAACTGAGACTCAATCCACATAAGACGGAGGTCCTTTTGGTGGGCAGTTCGGGTTTTCAGGTAAGTGACTTTGGTCCTGTCCTGGATAGGGTAGCACTCCCTCTAAAGGACAGGGTCTGCAGCTTGGGAGTGCTCCTTGGCCCAGAGCTGTCCCTGGAAATCCAGGTGACAATGGTGGTGAGAAGTGCTTTCCTTCAGCTTCAGTTGATCCAACAGCTGCGTCCTTACCTGGGCGAGCACTGCCTAGCAATGGTGATTCATGCCCTGGTAACTTCCTGGTTGGATTACTGTAATGCGCTGTATGTGGGGCTGCCCTTGAAAATGGTCTGGATCCTTCAATTGGTACAAAACAGAGCTGCCATGTTGCTGACAGGGACTGGTAGTTATTCTCATATAACGCTGGTCCTTTATCAGCTACACTGGCTCCCAGTTGAAGTCCAGGCCCACTTCAAGGTGCTGGTATTAACCTATAAAGCCCTAAACAGCTTAGGTCCAGAATAACTGAAGTATTGCCTCCTTCCGTACAAGTCTTCATGCCCCTTAAGATCAGCAGGAGAGTCCTTCCTCCGGGAACCCTCTCTGAAGCAAGTACAGAGGGTGTCCATCCAGAGGAGGGCCTTCTCCACAGTGGTGCCCAGACTATGGAATCTGCTCCCCAGAGAGGTCTGCCTGGCACCCACGTTATACTTTTTCTGGCGCAGGGTAAAGACCTTTTTATTCCATCATTATTTTAATTAATTAATTGGCGGCCATCTCTGGATCCAGGGACGTCTTCTTTAGGACCGGCCTGACTACCGCCTCCTTTAAAGGGGCAGGCACCTGGCCGTCCCTCAGAGGGGCATTAATGACCTCCAGGATCCAGGCACCAATCCCTTGTTTGGCTTTGGTCAGCAGCCATGACGGGCAAGGGTCAAGTAAACAGGTGGTGGGACGTACTTTTCCAAGCACCTTGTCCACATCATCACGCCGCAATAACTGAAATTCATCCAATAATATCTGACCGAATGGAGTCATTGGCACCTCCCCTAGAGGATCTGAATCATTTGTGGAGTCCAGCTCATGACGAATCTGAGCAATTTTCTCCTTAAAGTGCTGGGCAAAGTTGTCACAGCAGGCCATCAAGGGTGGTACGGGATCTTTCTTAGGGCCAGGATGTTATTAGCCCACGTACCACTCAAAAGAGCTCTGCTGGATGGCACTGTGAGGAGGTAATGGAAGTGGAGAAGAATTTCTTCTTTACCGCCCTCACTGCTGCAGCATAGGTCCGATAATGAGCTCGTAAGCGTGTTACCAAATGGTTTTAGATGTTTTAGGATTTTCCCTCACAGTCACACTTTCTATTTTTTCCTCCTTTTTCTTAAGTTCATGATGTGTTTTATATTGTATTTTTTAATTTTATATTGTACTTTTATATTTTGTAAGCTGTTCTGAGCGCTTGGTGATAGGACAGGATATAAATGTCTGGAAGGAAGGAAGGAAGGAAGGAAGGAAGGAAGGAAGGAAGGAAGGAATTGGTGTCCTGCAACAGCGGTGGATTAGACCTGATGGCCTTCACGGCCCCTTCCAACTCTACTATTCTATGATTCTCCTTATGAGTAAGCCCAAATTACTTGTCGAGAGCAGGTTAAACATAAACTAGCAGTATGATCTTGTGGTTAAGAGAGAGAATGTCATCCTTGGATGTATAGCCAGAAGCATGGTTTCCAGATCGAGAGAAGTGTTAGTACTACTCTATAAGACTCTGGTGTACCCACAACTGGAGTACTGTGTCCAATTCCGGACTCCACATTATTAAAGAGACATAGTTAGGTTAGAATCAGTTCAGCACAGGGTTACAAGAATGGTAGCTGAACTGTGGAGATGACATATGAGAAGAGACTGAGGGAGCTGGGTCTTTTCAGCCTAGAGAAGAGGAAACTTAGAGAGGATCTTATAGTGATATATAAGAACGTGAAGGGGTGTCACACAGTAGAGAATTGTGACCTGAAAGGATGCATTCCAGTGGGGTGAAGCTCAAGGAACTGGGTTTCAGGTTAGATATCAGGAAATATTTCCTGACAGTTAGGACCCCTAGGATATGGAATGGGCTTCCAAGGGAGGTGGTTGAGGGCCCATCAGTGAGGGCATTCAAGGAAAGAGTGGACAACCACATGTTGGGTATTACATGAACGGAGCCGGCTGGAGCTGTGGGTCAAACTAGATGGCCTGGGAGGCCCCTTCTGACTCGTTATGTTTCTATATTTATTAAAGCCTCTTGGGAGGCTTTTCTTTGAGTTCTCTTGCCTCCTGAAGAGAGGCATATGGTGGCTGTGGGAAAAGGCCTGTTCTACAGTGGACTAGCCCCTAGCACCAACCCACCTGCCTGGGTATATAAAGACCTTTTTCTTTGCCAGGGTTTTTCAGCATAACTTTGGGGGGGGGGGGGGGTATTCTGGAGCTGTATATGGTTTTTATGTAGTTGGGTTGCTGTTTTTGTGCAATTATTGCTTTCTGTGTAGTATTTTTAGAACTATTTTAAAAACAAAAGTTCTTGTACTAAGAATGGGATATAGTAACATAAAATAAATAACTGCAAATATTTAGTAATCACATTTTGTGGACTGTGATTATAGTTTAACACTGCTAAAGTATTATAAGCAGTGTTACATTCTAAACCCACTCTCCCTGTTTTCCAAGACAGGGCTGTCTCTTCCATTAGGCAGAGTGAGGTGAGGTACCAAATGCTACAAGGCGGCAAGATGCAGCTCCCGAGCTAGCCTGCTGCCCTCACCTGTGGGTGAAGATGCCATCCTATTGCAAGCATCAAAGTACAATTCAATTGCCTGTCTGGTTGGCTTCTGTTCAACTGCATTTTCTAAAGTAGTTAATGCAGGTGTACAAATTTCCTCTCCATTTACTTCCCAGCTATTAAAGTTGCCGTGAGAGTTTTTAGAATGGTTGGGGAAGCACAGTAACTGCTGCAGGAAGTGCACTGAAAAGGCATTGCGTAAAGGGATGTACATACATGGGGAGTATCTCCCGTTTCTGGAGCAGTGGGGGAGACCTGGGAAGGTGTTGAAAAGGTGGAAGGTAGGGAGAACTGTCAGTCTGAAGATTCAGTTCAAGAGGATTACATTGCTAAGTGGGCAATAGTGCTGCTACTGCTACTAGTGTACTTAATTTCCCCACCTTTTCCCTGTTTATCAGTGCCTTTCAATTGACTAGGCAAATGACAGCTAATAACTGTGGGAAACTGGCCTACGTGCAGTCTTGCCTTGTCCTCCCTTTGAAAGCTGAAACGGACAAGGTAATTGATCAGGCAAGACTGCACATATCTCACGTATGCACCTACCCCCTTGGGTAGACAGGGTGTGTGTGCATGCGTAAGTGCATGCATGCATGTAATGCATCATTTTGGGGGGCTGAAAAAATGACCTGCAATTGTCCTTTTTTGAAGCTCTGAAGTTTTGTTTGTTTGTTTATTGAATGGTAGTTAATGAGAAAGGACAGTGATTGGAGCAGGGATGGGGAGAAAAAGGCAGGTTCTCCTGCAAAGGAGACTGGGATGGAGCAAGTTGCAGAACTGAGGGAGAAAGAACAACTCATGGCAAGCCCAATCATCTGTTCAGTCCACTGCGGGCTGTTCAGTGAACAAACAGCTCACCATGGATTATTTCCTGGATGAAGGTAAGCTTCCTAGTGGAATGTAAATATGAACCCTGATCTCTCCAAATGAGAGATGAAGAAGAAATGGAGGTTGTGACAGATTTTATTTTCCTGGGCTCCAAGATCACCGCAGCCAGACAGGGACTGCAGCCAAGAAATTAAAAGACGCTTGCTCCTGGGGAGGAAAACTATGGCAAATCTAGATAGCTCACTAAAAAGCAGAGACTTCACCCTGACAACAAAAGTGCTATAGTCAAGGCTATGGTTTTCCCAGTTGCAATGTATGGCTGTGAAAGCTGGACCATAAGAAAGGCTGAGCACCGAAGAATTGAGGTGTTGGAGGAGACTCCTGTGAGTCCCTTGGACTGCAAGGCAATCAAACCAGTCAGTCCTAGAGGAGATCAACCCTGATTGCTCTTTAGAAGGCCAGATACTGAAGATGAAACTCAAATACTTT
>NW_025335972.1:5425276-5522955 GCF_004798865.1 Varanus komodoensis | reverse complement strand
CTCCTCTAGGACTGACTGGTTTGATTGCCTTGCAGTCCAAGGCAATCAAACCAGTCAGTCCTAGAGGAGATCAACCCTGATTGCTCTTTAGAAGGCCAGATACTGAAGATGAAACTCAAATACTTTGGCCACCTAATGAGAAGGAAGGACTCCCTGGAGAAGAGCCTAATACTGGGAACAATAGATGGCAAAAGAAGAAGGGGACGGCAGAGAATGGGGTGGCTAGATGGAGTCACTGAAGCAGTTGGTATGAGCTTAAGTGGACTCTGGGGAATGGTGGAGGACAGGAAGGCCTGGAGGAATGTTGTCCACGGGGTTGCGAAGGGTTGGACACGACTTCGCGACTAACAACAATTCTCCAAATGAAGACTGCCTGCCCATGAAGCTCAAAGTAAATTTCACAAGTCAGTAAGCATGGCCACTGCAACTTTTCCTGCCACCTGAAACTATCTGCCCCACAACATGCTGTCACTATTCTCTCAGGGAACATGTTCATGATCTGGCAAAATGTCCAGATAAGTTGCTTTGTTAGATCAAGGTTATATGTTGTGCTAAGTCATGATGCTGAATGTCCTTACAGCTACTATTTTCTAGTGCAGATTATCCCAGCTCTGGTGGATTTCTGCTGTTGCCTCATACCGAAACAGCTTCCAGGGCTCAGGACCTGCAAGGGGAAGGATCATGTTTGCATTCTGAATAATGCCTTCTGAATGACTCATTCCCTGGATGTTTTTCAAGAAGGCCAACACGGGGAATGGTCCAACCTGCTGCAGCAAGACCTCCAGAAGAGATCAGATCAGTGCCCCCTCTTCCTAACTACCAAAAAGGGAGTTCTTACCCAGCTGCCCACACATGTTGATCAATACAAAAAGTGTGGCTAAGAGTGCACCGCTTCCCCAAGACATGTTAATGTAGTCCCGCTGCTCATTCCACTGGAACCACATCCGGATGCCATCTTCCAAGAACGTGCTGATCAGGCAGAGATGAGCCAGGTGGGGTAAGTAGTGCTTTGTCACCCGCAAGAACTGGAAAGAAGGGAGGACAGCATTAGAAAGGAGTGTCTCTAAATCATGGGTCCTCAAACTAAGGCCTGCAGGCTGGATCCAGCCCGCTCCTCAGGTTTTGCATTTGCTGGGCACGGGGGCATGCGGCTTGCTCACGAGGAGGTCGTTTTGGACTAACTTGGAGAAAACTATCTTCTCACCAGCAAGCCAGTGCCTCACCCCTGCCCCCATCTTGCCTTGCATGTGCATGCATGCATGCGCCCCATCCCCACACTGGCCCGCGCCCCCCTGCTGGCACCGCCTTTGTGGCCCGCGCCCACCGCCTTGGTGGCCTGCACCCATCGCTGGCACCTGTCAACTGGCCCCCTGTTGAAAAAGTTTGAGGACCCCTGCTCTAAATGGCTGCAACAATAGAGGCCACCCAAACAGAGAAGAATTCTGAATATTTCTGCCCCACAGGAGGCAGCCACAGTACCTGTTTCAACAGGGAGGGAGAATAATATTTGCCATTTATAGATGCATAAACTGAGTCTTGATGTTATGTCATAACCTGCTGCCATGGTCAGAATCAAATTGCTCTTGGAACCCATCATTTCCTCAAGGTGAAAGGTATGCTCACTCTTCTCTGTACAAAACTGTTGTTAACCCACCAGTCACTCTCTTTACTTCCCCCACATCAGAGAAGCTTAACATTCCTTTCAGACCTGTGTTGTATGCAATCCTGGCCACATCAGTTAAATGGGAACGGTCTCCCAGAAATCTGTTCTGCAAGCTTGGGCAACCCTTCAGAGCAAATCTGAAAGATACGTCAGGAGGGGCTACAGGAGAGAGGAAAGGAAGAGGAAGTTTGCTCGTACAAGAGATTTAAACTTGTGTATATAAGCTGAGGTGCTGGGATAGACAGCTGTCTTGTTAACCACTAGATCCCTTAATTTTGACATTTCGCATCAGTTTCCAAAGCTGAATACTTTGAGCTGCACTCTTTCTAAATGAAACAGTATAACTGATTGCTCTCTTTAGTAAAGAATTAGACTGAGACTCCCAAGCCAAGTTTGTATATGCATATGAACAGTCTACTTTGTTTTTTGCATCAGTCACAGGGCTTCTCAGCAGCTTCCGGTGACGTTTGACATAGGTCTATGCAGAGGAAAACAAATGGAGCACAGACTTGCACAAAGGAGATGCAAGCAGGTGATAAGAGTCACAAAAACATTTTGAGGAGCATATTGCTAACAACATCAAGGCCAACAATAAAAAATTCTTAAAATGTACCAGAAGGAAACCACCTATCAAGGCGGTCAGACCATTGGATGATAATGGAGTTAAAGGTGCACTAAAGAAGGATAAGGGACTGCAGAGTATCTGGATGAATTCTTTTCATCTGTGTCTGCAGGAGAGGATACAGGACCATTACTTGTGCCTAAACTTAAGTATTCAGAAATGGAATCTTAGGAATTAAGGCAGATAGTGGTGACAAATGATTAAATTCTCAACCTCACTGACAAACTGGATATTAATAAATCATCAGACACAAATGGGATCCATCCTAGAGTTCTTAAAGAACTAAAATATAAAATTGCTGACCACCATACAAAAATATACAGGCTGTTTAGCTTTAATGTCTGTTCTGAGTAAATTAGCTGAAGAGATATCATTTAAAATAGAATCAATAAGCATAGAAAGGAACAAGATTCTGTTGGAAAAAATCAACATGGCTTCAGCGAGGTTAAGTCCTATCTCACTAACCTATTAAGACTTTCCACAGGGTCCCACAGCGTTCTGCATTAGGACCAATTTTATTTCAGCCTTTTCATAAATGACCTGGAATCCTAAAGAAGCAAGCAGTAAAGTGGCCAAGTTTGGTGATGACACAAAACTATTTAGCATGATCAAAACCATAAGGAGCTCTGAAGGGAGCTCTCCAAGCTGGGAGAATGGGCATCTGAATGGCAAATGAAATGCCAACATAATCAAGTATACAATAATGCAAAGAGTCCCAACTTTAAGTATAAGCCAATAGGATCTGAGCTAGTGGCGACTAATCAAGAAAGGGACCTCGGGGTTGTGGTTGACCACTTGATGAAAATGTCAATCCAGTGCACAGTTGATGTTAGACATAATTAGGAAAGACACTTAAAATAAAACTGCCAAGACTGTATTCCCCTTATACAAAGTTTTGATGTGAATGCACGTGGATTATTGTTTACAGTTCTGGTTGCGGCTGGTGAAAAAGGACATGATTGAATTGGAAAATATGCAGAAAAGGACAACTAAAATGATGTAGGGATTGGAGCAACTCCCTTATGAGGAACAGTTACAACAACTCGGATTGCTTAATTTAGAACAAGATAAGGAGAGACATGATAGGAGTGTTCAAAATAACATGTGGTGTGGAGGAGACATTTTTCTCCCTTTCTCATATTATTCCTATGGGTCATCCCATGAAGCTGACTGGGGTGGGGGAAGGTTCAGGAGAGAGGAGAGAAAATACTTCTTCAGAAAATGCAGAGCTAAACCATGTGCCACAGGAGGACATTTAACAAAAGGATTGGACAAATTATGGAGGAGAAAGTGATCAGTGGCTTCTAGTCTTGATGGCTAACTGTTCCCTCTAATATCAGAAACAATATGCCTGTGTTCATCAGCTGCTGGGGAGCTTGCGTGGAAGGAAGCTGTCGTATTCCTATCCTGTTTGAGGGTAGTTGGTTTGCCACTTTGTGAACAGAATGCTGAACTAGATGGGCCATTGCTCCAATCCAGCATGGCTTTCCTTATAAACTTAGGTTCTTAAAGTCTAATTGGAGATTTACAGTTCCACCCCACAAAAATGCTAAGAAGCACCCATTGTGATTAACAATATCAAAGGTACAATGTATTATACAAGTGGTGAATATTCAATTATGCTAAACACAGCACCACATAGCCCATGTGCGAAAATGGAGTAAATACAAATAAGACGAAACTTTCAAAATACACAAGTGGAGATCCATTCAAAGATGCACAATCTGAGAATGCAGAAATGAGCATCTGGTAGGGTAGAAATTTTGACAAAGCTTCATCAGAAGGAGCATGAGTTCTTTCTCCATTTAAACCACAGTTTAAAATTTACTAAGGTCAAGCATATCAGATGTTCTTCCTGCTAAGTCAGCTTGTCAGTTGTTTCCTTTTTAGTGCTGCTTGCTTAAGCAAGATCAACATGAAAAAACAAAACAACTGACAAACTGACCACAAAAGCTAGTAAAAGTCATTGCAAGCTATAACACCCCATGAACATTTTTTGGAAGACTGTTGAAATAGGCACTCTCCAGATTCCCCCCTGTGCATTCCCAGATTATACATCCCCAAATTCATCCTTATTTCCATATTTTCAAAGTTCAATCATGTTTTCCCTTTCTTTATATATGGACTTTGTCATACTGTTTTGCATGATTATATTTTCCTTTTTCATATAATAAATTACATCATTGATATTGTTAATCACAGCAGTTAGTTGCTGTGCAGCATTTTGTTGTACTTAATCTTGGACGAGAAGTATTTCTACACAGGGTACAAGTTATTTACCAGATGCCTTGTTTAGGAAACTAAGCTCTCTGGTAGCCCACCTGCTTATCTCTTCTGGATATCATACAAGCCAGCAGGTGTAATTCCAAAGTCCAGCCATAGAGCCTTATGTCCTACCCCTCAGCCTCACTGAACAAAGAAAACTGCCAAGATATTGTACATGTTTTCTCCCTCTCTAGCTGTACCTTCCAGGCAATCAGCTTCATTTTAATCTAGTTGTATTTCAGGTTTAAGATAACAAAAAGCCAAAATAAACTCTTTACAACCAAGAATTGATAGATAATGTTGGCAACGACAGGCAAGGTTTACTCAGTGTGACTATACTATGGAAGTCACTGATAATATCTGGACTGATTTCAAAACAAACTTTTCATACAATTTCAGAGCTGGAAGGGAACTACTCTTCAGAGCAAATACAGATTTTTTTACAAGTCAAGTAAACCACCTTAAACACCACTCTGTATAGTCAGCTGAAAGAAGTGAACCGAGTGCACTTTCTTCTGTGCAGATCCCCTAGAAAGGACATCACAAAGCTAGAGCAGGCCCTTTTTTGCTTAGGTATCAGTCAGCGCCATATCATTAAACATAATGTTGCAGTGGCATAGTCATTGGTTTGTCTCATTCTAAGCACGCATGTGCTGATTTAGCAAGAGTGTGGTAATTCTACATCTCATGGTAATGCAGACAAGCTTTGAAACAAAGAAACCTGAAAGAGGAGAAAAATACACATTTAGCCTTCCATTTTGAGCCAGTTTCTACATTCAGATCTCTGATTTTTTAAAATAGATGATCCAATGTTTCAGAACAAGAGCATCCTAACATCTCCTGAGTCACAGCAGCTGTATGCCACCAGCTACTTTGTGAAAGCTACCTGAAAAGAGAGGAGGCAGAAACAAAAAACAAACAAACAAACAAACAAACAAAAAACCCATACCCATCTGTAGCTTTAATCCTGGTTCAACTGGAAGTTCCCTTTCTCACCTTGCTTATTTGTTATTTACTTACTCAGATGCACTTCTGAATTGGGCTTCAGGTTTTAAAGGCCTCTCCCTGCTCTCATTCATCCTCTTGCATCTTCTTTAGGACCAATTAATACCGTTGTTCAACACCATGAGCCCTTTTAGGGGCTCAAAGCTATGTAACCAAGCTTCATGAAAAGAGACAAGGGAAGGGGAAGCAGGATCTGCAGGAAGAGTGCTTCACTCTAGGTTTTCCTTCCTTTCAGTTGTAACATGGAAGCACTTTTCACTGTCTTTCTTGAAAGGAGTACTGGCTTCCATATGGTTCATGGTCAATGCACCACCCTTAGATCCTTTTCTAAGCCATCCAGAGACATGTCATAATTGGATGGGATAAAAATACCCAAATAAATAAATAAATAAATATAAATTAAATGCATTACAGAACATGCTCCATATGGGTTAGGGTCAACATACCACCACCCTTGGATCTTTTTTCCTATAATAAACCCATTCCAGAACACACTCTATATTATTCAGGGTCAGTGTACCACCACCAGTGGGTCCTTTTGGCTGGCAAAGAAGACTGTCCTTCAACTTGACTCTTTCACCAGCCAGGAAGTTCAGCATATTCCCTGGCAGCATAAAGCATATGAGCACAACTCATGGCTCTTGCCAGTTGTAAGGAGAGGGTTTTCTTTTCCTGCCTCTCCCAATTTGCTTTACTGGTTTGCAGGGATCACTAGCCTTGTTAGATATCCTTCTTCCCCCAAACTCCCTAAGACATCTGTACTTATCAGCAATACAGGGCTGAAGCAGGGCTGCAATATTTAATCAATTATTTTCAATGAATATACAAAGAATGGATGACAGACACCTCTTTAAAAGAGGCATTCCTGCTTCTATCTTGTGCAGAGGGAAGGCTTCTTCTAAATCGAGACTGATGCAACATATGCAAGTAATGGTGTAACTTTTCCCATCAGAATCATGAATTCATGTGAAGAGCATACGTAGATCTAATTGAACACTCAGCTAAACATCGTAGAATTAACTGACAAAGTCTTTAAATACTGACAGCTCTAAGTTCAATTTAAGAGCAACTTTAGAAGTTACACTATATGTAGATAACAGGAAATGCAAGTTGCTCATGCTTCTTGTTTCACACTTCAGACATTGGTCTCAGAGATGCACCAAGCCAGAACAAATGGGCAAGCAAGGTAGATGAAAAGCAGTGATTCAAAAGAAAAAAGGATTTTAAAAAATTAAATCAGATTTTTAAAATAAAATGCATTTGAGGAAACATCTTAAGATACTTCTCTGTTTAAGATACTTTATAATCCAAAAGTTATTCATCAAGAAATATGGATTAGTTTTCAATTATTTAGCATGAGTCACTATATTCATGCAATGTTTACATTTTTTGGTAAATGAATTCCATTAATCCAATTCCATTAATCCATTCACAATGTCATGCCCTTCCAGAGGTTTCTGTAAGATCACTGGGCAATTTTACAGTTCTCAAAACTGTTAATTTGTGCCCGCAGAGATCATGTGCCTCTTCTTCACAGCAAAAATGTTATACAAAGTTGAGAAAAACTCAACTGTATGTTAATCCCATTGTTCCTGTGCAAATCTAGGTACACAGAATCCTTAACCCCTTAAGTACTAAGTTTCAAAAAAGTCAGCGAACAGAAGAAGATTGTTGGAAGTGGAATAGATTTGAACAAGAAGCTAAGTGTAAGGAGGGAGGGGCAAGCAGTAAAAATAAAAGGGAACCCTTTTGAACAGAATACTCTGCAAGTCTTTGAATCTTTTGTATAGCTTGAGGTTTTTCTAATTATTCTTTCCCTGGAGAAAACCTGTAATAGAAGCAGGCTGTACAGGAGACCCAGTTTGGAAATGTTTAAAAGAAGTTCCTTCATCTACAGGTAATGCATGCACGCATGCAAATTAGCAGAAAACCATGATTTAAATCTAGTCTTACTTTCTTGTGATTTAAATCCATTTAAATCAAATCCACCTGTAGGCAAGTCACCATTCTCCATTCTAATCATGTGTTACTAAAATTTGTACCATCACCAGTTGTTAATTTCTAGTCTAGAAACTATTATGGTTGTGCTCACAAATAGCTGTCCTGAGGCTAGACTCTATGGCTTTCAATTACACTTGGCAATGGGCTGCAAGTCTGAGATCCTATGCAAATATGCAAAAAAGACCCACACTGAACTCAGTGGGACCAACATCCAAATGTTTATGTATAGGTCACACTGCAAACTAATATACCTGCCTTGCATGAATATCAGCTTTTCAAAAGTATTAGCAGTAGATCAAAACATCAGCTTACATTAACAGATAAGACATTAATCCTCATGTATTCTCTAATCCAGGGGTGGGCAATTAATTTTCCTATGGGGCCACATGAGAAACTTTGACAGTTGTTAAGGGCCAGATCAATACACCTACAGCTCTGCTCAATATATATCTCTATAAAAACAGTAAATGAAACATTACAATGATACAATGAAAATGTGGAGCAAATGTGGAGACAACTCCCTTGCTGCAATCCTAACACACAAAGGTCAATAAAGAGATAACTCTCAGGATAGTAGACACTTATGGAGTGCAGCTTTTAAGCAGCAACAGAATAGGGTCTGGAATTTACTTCAAGTTTCTTAAAGCTAAGCCCAAGACTGTGATACTATTTTAATCTACCAAGCATTAAATTTTAAATTAATTTTTGCCAGCATTGTATTCTGAAGCAGACTGAGCACTGGAACTACACTTTGCTCTACAGAGGGGTGGATCGCATCACTCAAACACTCTTCATCTTTCCAGAAAGAGATACTTTCCCCAGCACAGTAGAAAAGCCTAGACTTCAACAGCTGTCCAGGTGTCACAGCAGCAGCACCTAGAAAAGTGAGCTGTGAACCAAGAAATCCCTGGTTCAGTTCTCACCTGCATAGTGGATTCAGGGGGAGGGCATCTTAGGCAAGTCATCTCTCAGCCTCCCTTCCCATTTACGACATGTGAGAGGGATATTAATACTGCCCTACCTTGCAAGGCTGTTGTTGGGGGATTTAAGATAACTTACACTGTACACAAAACTCTCTGTGAACAGCACCATACAAATGGCAAGAATTAAACGTTTAAGCAGATTCAGTGATGCCAGAACGGGTTTCATTTTAACTCTGTCACCCAGAGAGTCCTCTACTAAATGGGAGGCAGATTTGCCAAGGATGTCAGCTTCCATCTCTCCGAAGAATCACCGCTCTTCACAGCCCTCATGGGCACAGCAAATAATATCAAACGCTAACAAGAGCTTTCATGGTCCCCACCCCCACGACGCCGGCTGAATGGTATACTCCAATCTGCCAGTCTCCTCGTGCAAGAGGAAAAGGAGGAGGAAGAATGCGGTAAATGGTACCTTCCTGTGGCCCTCCTTATCCTTAAACATAATTGTACGGTCCCGACACAAGCTTCATCCAGCTCAACGGACCAAGGCATTGGAAGGGGAGGAAAGGTGTACCTGATCTGCAAGGTCTTCGGCTACCCCCATGAAATCGCCATTGGGCGCCATGGTCAGCTGAGGCGAGGCCCGGCCACCCACGCGTACTCACTTGCTCTCAGTCCCTTTCTCCTCCCTTTCCGGAGTTGCTCAGAGAGGGAGTGGGCGGAGCGAACGGAGCGCCAACCGCAGGCTGAACCAGCTTCTCCCTTCTGCGGATCACATGGACTTGCGGCCACCATTGCGGCCTAGGTGGTTATTGGCATGGAATATAGACTTACAAATTGGAAATACTTTTTCATATCGACTCCTATCAGTTTCGTTAACATATCGAAACTTCCGGTTTGAAATTGAATCGATTATTTTTCATTATACTTTCCAAAACAAAGAATTTCACTACCTAGATGCTAAGGTATAGAACTATGTCACTCTGCCTGAACAGAGAATAGTAGTTAATTTCGACTTTCACTTTTTCCCGGGGGTTCAATCTTCCCTTCTAAGCGTTCGTATCTCTATGGTTTGCATGGGGAGGGAGGGAATGCCATGAAGCCTTCCATCCGCCCCCGGCAACTGTTGCCGTGGCAACACCGCAATGAGGCTGACTCAGCTGCTCGTCATCGTCGCCGAGAGCATCTTTCAAATGCCGAAGTAAGTGAAACGAGGAGGAGATTCGTGCCACGTATGCAAGGTCGCTTTCACTCCAGACTGATAATGAGGACACTGGGTTCTGAATTCGCAAACACTAAAACAAATGAACTTCTCAAATAGCCCATAAGAAAGTGTCCTCCTCTTTATCATCAGTGCAGCATTGATAAAGCACTTAGACCTACATAAGTGTGTAATGCTAAACTCAGCATTACAATTTCCCCTGTTGGGAAGCGGGGGCTAAACGTGGGAGGAAAGCATGGTTTTTCTAAACCGCATAGGTACGGTTTGAATCAGGGACTTCCAGATTTGTAGGTTACGGTGCAATCCTGTGGTAGTTCAAACAGAAAAAGGGTCCACAATGCCCAACATGTCCCAGCCTGTAGTAGGCTTTTTTGGTCTAAAGCTGCATAGGATTGCACAATTAACTTTTAGCCACTGGTAGAAGAAAGGTGCTCATACCCTATCTGTCCCTTTCCCCCTGTATGGGTAACTGTGGGGTGTCTGTGGGAGGCATCTAAATTGGGGAAAAGGTGCAGGAGAAAAATATTATCTGTTCCCATAGCACCACGACTCCATTGTAAGGAATTGAAATCCAGTAAAAATACTCATGGAAGGAAAATGGGTAATACTCAACTGATACACCCAAAAGCCACAGGCAACCAATACACACATGCACTCCATTAATATTTCACAGACGAAGTACATCCTGTTATTCCCCTGCCTCTGGGATGCTTTCTACTGTCCACCATACCAGGAAACTGCTCACTGCTTTCCTCACAGCTATTGGATCTCACTCTCCTCAGTTCCTTGTGAGTTCCCCCCTAACCCCCCACTCTGCCTCTGTGTTGTCCCTGGGAGCAACAAATGCCTTCTGCTATCCTGTTCCACCCTCATCCCAAGTTTAGCCAGCAGTGTGTGTGTTTGGGGGAGGGCATCTTGTTTTTGAAAAGGTATTTTTACCTGGTACACAGCAAAACAAACCATTAGCCTCTTTTCCTAAGCATCTTGCTGGGCCCATATGAGTCTCAGAGGGAAGGAATGGACAAAAGTGGTACTACTGGGCACTCTTGCTTTGCTTTCCAGTGCACTGGAAGCAGATGGTTTTTTAATAAGCCATAAAACAGCAAATGGAGAAGCACGGAGCTTTGGCAGACACCAAAGGAAGTGTCTGTGGGCATTATACTAGGGATCTAATCTAAGAACAGATAATAAGGTTGACCATCATGGTGGAGAAAGTGGCTAATGATGTAAACATACAAGACATGGAACAGAGAAAAAGGGAGAGAGAAAATAAACGGAGGACATGGGGCTCTGAAGGGAAATGGAAATCCACACAGAGTGTTTACTGATGTGCAATGTTATGAAATGCAGGAACTATATGTGAGGGCTACTTCATCTTCAGACCCCATAACTACCTTTCTCTCACAACAGGGAAATTCTCTTCACACTGCTCTCTTTTGTATGGCTGCCCTGAAGGTAATAAGACATGCATACTAAACAGTACTTACTATTCTTTTTTCCTTGAATAGATTAAACTGAACATATGGCTAATTGATACTTATTAAGAAACACAATTCTATCATCACAAAAAGCGTGAGTAAATATCATCCACACCAGGTTTTCTGTATATGGTAGATCTGCCTCAGGCAAATACAATGCATAATTATTATATAGGTCATATAAGAGTAAACACTTCTAGTTTAGAAATGTGCGTACTAGTAACAAATGTTCAGAAGTGGGACATGGTTGTAATATCCCACCCATTGGTGTTACATGGCCTGTTCTAATGTGCCTACAGATGTACACAAGGTTTATATTAAGTGCAAAAGGAGAAATTCATGGACTGAAATATAACCAGATAAACCAGTTACTTTAGTGTAATCTGGTAACATCTTTTGACAAAGATTTTTTGAAGTATCTTAATAATGCATGCATCATGGCACAAAAAGGAATATTATGTTCACATTTAGATGCAAGAAAGTGGATTTTAGGAACCAGCAAATTGCTGGTTGTAATAACTGGCCATAGAGGGATCAGAGATTTCAGGCATTCCTGGTGTGTGTGTGTAGGGATGACACAGTTCACCAACACCATGGGTCTTCAAACTACAGCCCGTGGGCTGGATCCGGCCCACCATGCCCATTTATCTGGCCCACCATAGAAGTTTGGGGCACACGCATATGCATGCATGTGGCAAGGCACCGGCTTGCTCACAAGATTGTTTTGGACTCCCTCGGAGAAGGAGAAAATGATCTCCTTGCCCCCTGCACCGCCTTGGCGGCCTGCGCCCATCTCCAGCACCTCTCAACTGGACCCCTGTTCAAAAGGTTTGAGGACCCCTGACCAACACACTGCACCTTCTGAAGGGGTTTCTGCTACCAGAAGCATGGCTGCCCACTGGCAGTGAAACTATCCCTCCTGTTTTCTGTCATAGAAGTCAATGGGAGCTACTCCCTTCTGAAATAGAAATCAAAGTGTACATTCAGGGTTTTTATTCAAATGGAATCTAAACTTGTCTCCTATGCTGACCTCAGTAACCCCGGTATCTAAAACAGGAGGAACATTCTGTACTACCTCAATACTACCTCAGTGCTTCATTTTGTACTATTTCCTAACTGGGTCTAAGTTTTGCCGTCCCATCTAAGTCAATGGGAGCCACTTGTATGGGGAAAACAAATAGATTGGAATTAAGAGGTGTCAGGAAAATGAGTAAATGGTCTGCCATAATATGGCTGCTGAAAGCTTGCTACTGTAAGAACAGCTTTAGACCTAAGATGGATTCCTGACCTAATCAGGTCGATGTTGCAAGTCTTGCTCCCCACCTACATCTTAGATATGCTAATATGCCTGTCCCATCTTAGACATGCTAATGTTAGCTTTGTGCTGTGCTATCTTAATCTATTCATCCCTATTGTTTTACTCTCAGGTGCCTATAGCAAACTGCCACGGTGATCCCCCACCCTCCTCCAAACTGTGCAGTAACTGACAGGCTATTAAAGCGCCTTGTACAGACTACATCTTAGTAGTCCTTTCAGGACTGCCTACATGCTGCATGTATTTTCTATATGTTAGCTAAATGTTATATTGATTGTACATCCCAGCATACCTACTCTCCATTTTTTCTTGTCAGAGGAATAAAGCAGAATCCAAATCAGCTCATACCCACACTGAGGGCATTGCCTTTTACCTCTGTCCCAGAAAAACACCAGTGTGCTCAGCACGCCCTCTAGAGAATGAGAAAGCACAGCACTGGAGTGGTTTTGTATCTTCTTACAAGGAGCCAGGAAACTGCTTGTATGTGAAGATTACTATGAAATAAATGAATTATGAGTAGCAATGTGTATACTACATTTTATTCATTTATAACATTTATATCGCACCTTTTTCCTTTCAAGGAGCTCAAGGCAGTTTACATAATTCTTCTCTCAGTTCCATCCTCACAACAGACCTATGAGGTAGGTTGGGCTGAGAGTCTGTGACTGGCCCAAAGTCACCAAGTGAGCTTCATGGCTGAGTGGGGACTAGAAATGAGGAGAAGCTTGTGTTTTCCATTTAACATCAGTGTTAGTTGCACTGCTCTGATGAGCACTTTACCCCATCCATGATTAAGAGTGCTCAGAACTATGTAATGATAGACAATGCCTTTGCTATTGCATTCCTTCCTGGAATTCAGGGAGTTCAGTTGACTTGATGGTGCAAAAAACATTTCATTCAAACATGTTCTTCAGGGTGTACTCGGCATAAGAGCTTTGCAGCTCCCTCAGTTCAGGGCACTCATCTTAATGCAGAAGAAAATGCATCTACAAAATAGAGTTGCCAGGCTGTTGATGAGGACTGGCCATAATGTCAGTCCTCTATCAGCTTCACTGGCTCCCAGTTGAAGTCCAGGCCCAATTCAAGGTTCTGGTACTTACCTATAAACCCCTAAACAGCTTGGATTGGATCCAGGATACATGAAGGAATGTCTCTTTTCCTATATGCCCTCATGCCCCTTAAGATTGGCAGGGGAGGCCTTGCTCCGTGAACCCTCTTTGAGGGAGGTACGGAGGGTATCCAAGCAGAGGAGGGCCTTCTCTGTGGTGGCACCCACACTATGGAACATGCTCCCCTAGAGACACCTGGTGCCAACTCTACTCTTTCCAGCGCCAGGTAAAGACCTTTTTATTTAACCATTTTAATAACTAATATCACTAATTTTAATAATATCATTAATTGTATACAGTTGCATCTTCATTTTCTTTCTTTTTCTTTCTTTAATTAGGAGAGATATACTGTTGTTAATTTATTTTATTGTGGAATGTTGTAATGCTATTTATAATATATTGTTATTTATATTGTTATTTTTATTTCTGTAAGCCATCCTGAGGCAACAGCATATAAATGTTTTAATTAAATAAATTAAATTAAATCTCTTTTAGTGAGTTTGATTTGGCTTCATTCCTGTCAATGGGGCCTGCCAGTTCAACACTTCACTTGGCACACAACACAATCCGACAGCATCCTCCTGCCTGAAAGAGTCTGGACGCACCTGGGTTTACCAGTGGTCACACCTCTCCCATAAGCTGAAGCCTCAGTATGAATGTAGAACTGCACAATGAAACAACACAGGGTGTTCATTTGAAATTTATATATTTTTATTTATTTGAAACATTTTATCCCATCCTTTGCACAAGACTCCGGACAGCTTACAAAGGCCATCAGATCACCTGCATCCCAGCCCTTTGCTCCTAGAGTAGGAGACTCATTGCACACATGCTCTGTGGAATTCCCAGGGGTGGGGCTCTGTCATACGATGAGATAGAGAGCGAAGAGCCAGGTTTTGCTTCCACTGCCAACTTCCCAATGTGTCACACATTATTTTTCACTCTAAAAATTAATGGGAACAATTCACTTATATAAAAGAAAATCAACAGTTGCACTCAGGATCGTGACTGGGATAGAGGTTGAACCTGCTACTATGACTTGCCACTGCCCCATTCCTTTTTATATGGATTGACTCATCCTGGGTTTTCCATTTTGATCACACCAAATTGCAGCAGAAGATTAGATATTCACTGGTAAATAAGCTAGAAAGCAGAAAAGCTAGAAAGGGTACAGAGGAGGGCAAGAAAGATGATTCAGGGAGTGAGGCAAAGCCCTGTGAGGAAAGGCTGAAAGAGCTAGGCATGTTCAGCCTCAAGAAGAGAAGGATGAGGGAAGATATGATAGCACCTTAGAAGTACCTGAAAGAGGAAGGACAGGATCTCTTCTGAACCATTCCAAAGTGCAGGACATGGAATAATGGACTTAAGTTAAAAGAAACCAGATTTAGACTAGACACCAGGAATAATTTCCTCAATGACAGAGCAATACGACAATAGAACCTATTACCTGGGAAAGTTGCAGACTCTTCCTCTGACGGCTTTCGAAAAGCGTCTGGACAGTCATCTGAGTGGGCTGGTGTAACTTTGCATCCTACAATAGCAGGGAGTTGGACCCAGTGGCTTTCTGGCTCCTTCCAGTTAAAAATATTCTATGATTCTATAGTATTAGATGGTGATTGGTTTTGTGGGAAGATGCCTGGATAGACAAATGGCCCATGTATTACAGGGAACCTTGCAAGACAGAACACAGTAAATATCAGTACAATGGCATCCTAGGCGCTCACATTAGAGGCTGGACTACTCAGTATCAGCCCAAGGGGGCAGGGATGATGATAGCTGTAATAAGCAGTGACATAAGCAGTAGGAAGAATTGAGATAAGCCTGTGCCAACAGAGCTAGAAATTGAACTAAAGTACAAGAGTATATTCTAAGCTAGGCACAGTGTGCAGGGATCCATGAATAAGATTATCCCACATTTTACATTTTAGAAGAATTATAAATTTGAAGGGATCTAGACTGAGACTAAATCACTAAGCAGGGGGTTCAGCAGTTCCTGTGTCATTTTCCCAATGAACCCTCTCCCTGATCCCATAAAGGTGCTAAGTATCCCACAGCACAGGGAGAAGGATGATGTACAAGCAGCATGTGAGATTGCCCTTGATTGCATCATACACACTATGCTATCCTTCCTAAACATCCTACTGTTCAGGAAGAGGATTCCAGAAGGTGGCACTAAGTATTTCTTACAGATGAATGCCTGTAGTAACTGAATGAACTCTTGGTGAAGGTACATTAAACTGTCCTGTAATAAAACTTATTGCTAAATACTGGAAGGTGTGCCAGCACCTGGGGCTGCTATACTTTTATGCACAGAAGCACTGTACTGTTAGAAGTAGTGAAACAGGCAGGTGTTGGTGGATAAAGTCATGGCTGGTCAGAACATGTGACACCAAGAGTGTACCAGTTAATACTCCTTAGCAATGTGTTTCTAGGCCCACTTCAGAGGGCTTGTTTTAATCTTCAAGGCCCTAAATGGTTTGGATCAGATTACCTAAAGAACCTGCCTCCATCCATATAAAGCTACCTATGCATTAAGATCTGCCTTGTATCTGTCTACACATTAAGATCTCATAAGCCCACATATAAGAGCTATCCACTGGTGGGCTTCAGAGAAGGGACTATTTCAACGGTGGCCCCCAGGCTGTGAAATTGTCTCACCACTGAGGAAGACACTGGGTGAGGCTGCACATCAAGACAGGTTGATGTGCAGGTTGCTTGTCGTGTGAGCAACTTGCAGTGTGCCACACAGATGATCAGGATTACTGTGGGTTCTTCACCCCACCCTCTTCAGTCTTCTCATGGGTATCCTGGGGATTCCACAGCAAAACCAACTTGGCTGTTCCCCACAGTGTGGTGATGGCAAGTCCTTTTTCATTTGCCATAGTAAGTCTGTCCATTTAACCACTGATGCTCAGCCAGTGCCAATTGCTCCTAAGTGCTGCTTCATTGCTGGGGGAATGGCATCCACTAGCAGTGGCCTGGGTGAGCTTGCAAGGGGATTTTGCTGCACTTGCCAAGCAGCTCCCTGGCTGGTTCCTGGTACTCATGAAGGAGTTGGTCATCAGGGGTTGGAAGACATGACAACCATTGTGGGTACACCTCTAAACAAGCCATGAGTTGTCTAGGTGGCGTCTAGGTCAGGAACAAGCTCTCCTGCAGGAAAGTGTCCAGGTTCACAAGAGATGACAACCCATATAGTTGAAAAGTGGGTTATCCTAGTGCTTGAACTGAGACGCAATAATAAGCCATGGCTTGTTAACCATGAACAGTCCACAGTTCATAACCCACCAACAAACCATGGATGTTTGTGGATAACAAACCATAGTTTGTTAGTGCCTGAGCCCAAACAACATAATAACAGACATTTCAACAACAACCAGTGTTTTAATGATAACCCCATACTCAGTCAATACTCAGTTTTTGGGTAGGATATGAGTTATCATGTATACTGAACCCAACCTCAACTAAAATTATTTGTAAGAGGTCTTAGTAAAACAACCCAACAACAAAAACAACTTTCCTGAGTTTTAACTGCTGCCTTACTGTTAGAATATTTTATTTTAATTGGCCTATATTTATTTATTTTTTAATCACTGGTGGCAGCTGTTACATAATTGATTGACTTGGATTTTTAAAGTAGTGTGTGTTGTGAGGACTTGGTTCTAAAAGGTAGCATATGAAATACTTATACAAAATAGATGAAATAAGTAAATAAATGTTGTACTGGTATTCCACTGCCATGCCGATTGTCCATCTTACTCTGCTGTTGAAGGCTCCCCAGATAAATGAGGCAAATCTACACCTTTGGCACCATAGGAATGATTAAACCCCACCCCCTCTCCCAGCCTGCAGCCAGAAGCTGAGACTCCTGCTTCCCCCTCCTCATCAGTGTCGGCCATGAGCAGCTAATCCCAGTGAAGGGAGAGGGGCAGGCTGAGAGCAGCGGCAAATGCTATAAATAACTATCTGGGAACGCTGAGTTCTGTGCTAACACATTGCACAAGAAAACCACTGCGGTGACCCAAGCCCATCGCTTATACTCCCCTTGCTCTTCATTTTCCTCTTGCACGTTTATGTTTCTCTGTTCTCCTTCTCCTATATTTGCGTCTACCGTATGCTTTCCCTTTTCTTCTTTTCCCTTTCCAGGTCTGGCCTAATTTTTTAAATTCCTGAGGCAGAAAGCCCAACTAGTATCCTCTTTGCACTAATTACCATGGTCACAATCCACCAAGAGGTTAATGTGCCAAGATGGTCTAGCACAGCTCCGGTGCAATTCAGGGGAGCTGAGCATTTCCTGAACCAATGTGCAAAAAAGGAATGGGAGTAGAAACCGGTCTGACCCATATGCAGCGCATTATGCCCCAGTGATGCCACATGTGTCACCTACGCTTCCTCCAACTATCTATCCACAATGTTCAGCATTTGGCACCCTGCTCTCACTCAAACCAGGAGTTTCCTTACTCTCCAAACTAGGGCCAGGTGCAGTTTAAGGATTTTCCGTCACAGAAGGAACAGTTCTAATTCACTTACATTTTGTCTACACACCGAGTAGTCACTGGAGGCAAGTGGGAGCATCCATCAAGATCACCTGGAGTGAACTTGGGCTTCCATGCTCACAAAGTGGGCAGGAGGAAGAAGAGGAGTCAAGTGTTCTGGGCTTTAGTGGTACCCGGGTCTGCAGCAGCAACAGCATCCCCTTTCCATAGGATTTGCAAATATTCTGCCTGGACAAAGGCAACACACACGTGTCCTGGCTCTGTTCCACCTCATTCCTCCCCACCTCCCCATCCCTGCTGTGTTTGTTGATCCTGCCTGGCTGATGTAAAGGGATCTGGGATGTGGACCAAGGCATCCTGGCTTGACACCAGCCCCTTACATAACAGCAATGAGTAGCTTGTGTAATCTCGGTAGTGTGTGCGTGGATGAAGAACACTGGATGCTGGGAAAGGGTTGGCTTATATATTAAGCACACCTGCATACTGTGGGGGTGCCCATCCCTGTGCAGTGCCTCCCTCCTGGCAGCACCTCAGTGGGTCCTTATCCAGGGCAAGTTAAGGCACGTTTATCCCACCTGGGCACGATTAAGGCAAAGTTAAATCTGGGTGTAATTCTGAGGCAGGGCGTGGCAACACCGCTGGGGCAAATGAAAAATGGATCTGGGCATGTAGCATGCAACCGTATGGTGACTTTGAAGACAAACCGATGTGCCTTTGCTGTATACCCAGCACAACATGCACACCCATTTCAGTCCTCTTTTCATAGCAATTCTGGCTATGAAATGGGAGATGCCTGTTTACCTGCAAGAATTACGTGATACGACTGCAAAAAGGAGACTGCATCTGTTTTTCTAGGTGGCTGCTGATTTCACTTCCTGAGGGTGTGTCCAGAAAGGTGGCTCTGAGCGCTACTGTTATGCAGCTACTACACATTTCCCTTCTTAATGGGTTCTCTGTGGTAAGAAAAGGGATGGAGGAAGTGGTGGGAAAGCACAGGAGAGTTACAAATGGAAGCCAGCCACATCTCGACTTTCTGTGAATCAGGCAGGATAGTTGCACACTAGGGGTGCAATCCTATGCATTTCTAGACAGAAAAAAGCCCTACAACTTCCTGCACTGAACTGGCATTTGCTTGTGCCAGAGGGGTAAGTGACAGAAAGGTGGCAATATAATGCATAGTGGCTGTTCTGAATGAATGTGTAACACTAGCACTCCTCTAAAACAGAGGTGAGGCACCTATGGCCCCTCCAGATGTTGTCAGGTCCAGGCTCCCTTCAGTCTCAGCTAGCTTGGCCAAAGGGCAGGGATGCTGATGGATTGTAGTTCAACAATCAGAGAACCACCCATACCCCTCTTCTGCCCTCAGAGGTACAGCCATTCCTCAGCAGGGGTCTTTATGGCCTAGAGCTTCTGAAGAAGGACATGATAGATGGGACTAATCATGCTTTGGTTGTGTTATGTCCAGGACCTAAATTTTTGAACATTTAGAAAAAGAGATTCAGGATTAAAATAAACCCGCTAATGCACTGTGGGCTGCCTGAGGTAAACGGGGACTTTAGCACCGCCCTGTCTGGTTTTGACTTGGTCCTTGCACTTTGCTCAGATTAGTGTGTGTTTGTTACAACAATTCCTAGAAGGTCGGAGTAAATTATTATCTAGGGAAGGAAAGGAGTGGTCTGAAACATGGCACAAGGAACAAAGTTGAAAGTCATTGGACTGGACCAAATCTGCCAAAAGTAAACACACACCTACTCTGTAGCATGCTTCAATGTAATAACAATATTGGTACCATTGCTACCAGTAATGATAATAAATTTTCATGCTGGGTCACTGGATTTCACTCTGTTTGACCTATTTTGCCAAGTACCACCCTGTAAAACTCCAGACAATTGCAGCCCTCCTCCTAACCTTATCCCTTTGCTCTGACTACTGGGCTCTTGGTGATTTCCCAGATTTTGAGCAGTTGTCCCTGCTTTTAAATGGTTCAAATGCTGGTGGTAAAAACAGTCAGCTAAAATATGCTGGAACGCTGCCCGGAGAGCTCATCTGAAGCAGAAGTTGCCTGTAGTCCTGGAAGAGATTTAGCAACCTCACTATATAGGATTAGATAATTAGAAGGCACATCAAAGATTTTATACTGATGATGCAAGAGAATGGGCATATGACACACCTAGGCTATATGTTAATTCTCTGACAGTGGAATCCTATACACATCTACCTGAAAGTTAGTTCCAGTAAGCTCAATAGGACATACTCCCAGGTGAGTTAATATAGGTTTGTGGCCTGAGTGTGGGGAAGATGCATCTTGACATGAATGTGCATGAATCCAGCTAAGGGGCCACTGAAGTCCACAGCCTGCCATTTATATGTTAGAGCAAGCGAGAGTCTAGAAAGCTCATTAACTCTGCAATTCTGTACACAACCATTTAATCCCAGGTAAATGAGTATAAGATGCCACCTTAAAAGACAAAGAAAAATGGTGGGATATAAATCACACACACGCGCACACACATGGGGCGGGGAGGGGAGAGAGAGAGAGTTGGTGCCATTGGTATTCAGTGCCAGATTATTTGCCCAAACATTTTAAATTTGCCTTTGTATTCTGAGCTGAGTAAGTTTTTTACCTATCAATTGAAATTTAAGTGGTAAATTGATTTTTCTTATATTGCACATGTGATTTCAGTGTATACCACCCTGAAATTCTTTTCTTGGGGGAGGAATGTATTGTCCATGATTTAAAATGATCAGATTAATATTTTTGAAGATGAAAATAGGGGCATGCCAACATTCCACGGACTGTTGCCTCACCCCCAGGCCCAGGTTACACCTGTATTCATGTGCCTTCCACATATTTAAAAAGCCCAGAGGGTATTTGTTGGTTTAGTTAAAGATATACTATTGTCCTACAATAGGTTGTAAAGAGTTCAAAATATACTTCAGCAGTAGCAGCAGCACATGAAGTGAAGGGCTGTGCAAAGTCCCTGAGGGTTCCTGAGCCTACACTGACAGCACTTGTGCCTCTCCCACCTGCTTTCTGAGATTCAGTTTTGAGGCAGCCTTCTCTAACTTGGTGGCTTCGAGAGGTCTTGGGCTGGGACTCTATCATTCCCAGGCAATATTCCCAGCAAAAACCATGCTACTTGGGAATAAAAGAAACGGTGGGTCAACACATCTGGAAATTACCAAGTTGGGGTTAGGCTATTCTAAACCCTTGGGGTAAAGCATCAGCCCTGCAGCATGGCACATCTAGCAAGTTTCACAAAACATGCAATATTTTCCAAAATGGACAAAAATAGGAGCAAAAGAGGGAGAGTGATTTATCAGGGATGGCTTATTCCGGAAAACAGGGGTATTTGAAGCATGTGCAGTATATGAAAAATGGTTTGAGGGAGAGGGATGAGTTCTAGCAGTGATCTGAAGTGTGAGGCCAGGAGGTTTCAAACTTGTCCCTTGTCTCACCAGCAAAATGGTATGTTTGCACAGTCTACTAACAAAATTGTTTCCAATGAATCTTTCTCTCAGTTATTAATATGGGGAAAAAGTCACTGGGCTTTTGAGATATGTTGGGATTCTGCAGTGAGAAAGAACTGTACGCATCCTCAGAGCCTCTGTCCTCACCAAGCAAATTACAGATATAAGGGGGAATGTGTCAGCTGACACCAAGGCAGCCCTTGCAAGCAAGCCCCATTAATGAACCAAGATCTAGAACTGGCTCAAAGTAAAATGTCTCTTCCTGCACGGATTTTTTCCCACTCACTGACACAGTGTGAGCAGTAAGGAGCAGAATCGGTCCCTTGACTGTTCACTTTAATACAAGGATAATTTATGAGCAGGAGAAATATCAGCATGTAAATAGCAAGAGGAAGGGGAGACAGGTAGTGGGACCACTTAATAAGGAGGAAGGGGATCCGATGACTGATGTGAGGGAAAGGGGACAGATGCTAAATGACTATTTTGCCTTTGTGTTCTCCCCAAAGCAGAATGGGGGAGATCTGCATGGGAGATTAGATGAGGATGGGGACTTAAGGGAACAGATTAGAGTCACCCTCCCACCCAGAAGTTGAGGAGCTCCTCAGGGCACTGGACCTTACAAAGGCACTGGGCCCTGATGGGTTACACCCGAGAGTACTTCGAGAGTTGGCAGGGGTTCTCTCACGCCTGCTGGTCTCCATTTTTGAGGCCTCATGGAGAACGATGAAGTTCCAGAGGACTGGAGCGTGGCGCCAGTGGTCCCAATTATCTAAAAGGGTAGTAGAAGGGACATGGGGAATTACAGACCTGTTAGCTTTACATCCATTGTAGGAAAAACAATGGAAAGGCTCATAATAGAGAGAGATCTAGTGATGCTAGATAGGGAAGGGAGGCTGGCAGCCACACAACACAGCTTCCGCAATAACAGGTCCTGCCAGACAAACCTTGAGGAATTCTATGACAAGGTTTCACAATGGCTAGATGGAGGGGATGCAGTGGATGTGGTATACCTGGATTTCAGCAAGGCCTTTGACAAAGTGCCCCATGATATCCTGGCTGAGAAACTGAGGAGTTTTGAGACAGACCAATGCACTGTCCGATGGATTAGGGCATAGTTGACTGACCAAAAGCAGAGGGTAACCATAAGTGGGGAATCATCAGGATGGCGGCCAGGGACAAGTGGGGTCCCCCAGGGCTCTGTCCTGGGGCTGATCCTATTTAATCTTTTCATCAGCTACATGGAAGAAGGGGTGAACAGTCTGCTGATCAAATTCGTAGACGATACTAAAATGGGGGCAGTGGCCACAACTGAGGAGCAGGTACTCCAGATCCAAAAGGATCTGGACAGACTATGGAAGTCGGCAGGAGACAACAGGATGGCATCCAATGTGGATAAGTGCAGGGTCTTGCACTTGGGGAATAGGAATGGATGTCATAAGTACAGGTTAGGGGACAAGTGGTTGGAGAGCAGCACTTGTGAAAGGGACCTCGGGGTGCTGGTTGACTGCAGGCTAAACATGAGTCAGCAGTGTAATGTGGTGGTCAAGAAGGCGAATGCCATCATTGGTTGCTTAGCCAGAAGCGTGGCTTCTAGATCAAGAGAGGTATTACTACCACTCTATACAGCTCTGGTGCGCCTGCAACTGGAGTATTGTGTTCAGTTTTGGGCCCCTCATTACAGGAAGAATATAGCCAGGTTAGAGTCTGTGCAGCGTAGGGCCACACAGTTGGTGGCTGGTTTGCAGAAACGAATCCTTCCAAGCACACAGTCATTTGGCAATGGGTTTGTATGCTCAGGGAACAAGCACCAAGATTGGACTGCGCTGCAGGATCTCAGCATTCTGGCTGTCTTGGCCAATGGTTCCACCTGGGCCCAGAGCGAAGAGACAGCAGGAGAGTTCCTCAAGCAGCCAACTGTTCCAGCAGTAACAGGTGCCTATCTGCACGGTCCGCAGAGTTCCCAACTTTTTAAGTTAAATCAAATCTTGCCTCCTCCAAGAACTCACCAAAAGCACAATCCTGGTCAGAAAAATACCCTACCACTGTAGCTCCCTTCCACCCCACGGCGTGTTGAATTTCAGATGGCAACCTCCCCGAGGGCAGAGACCCTTTGTTTCACCTATGCAGCGCGGGGGCACGCTGATGACGCTCTACAATTCAGCGAGGAGAATCAACAACCCGGCTGGAGGGGCCTTGACGTCCGTCCTCGCCCCTCTGCGCGTCTCGCCTCAGCCGGCTTTGCTCGGCCGGTCGGGGTTAACTCGGGTAAGGCGCTGTCCTCGGCTGAACCGGGTTCGGGCGAGGGCGGTTCTGACGCGCCGGAGGGGAGGTGCCTATCGCGGACCGGAGCTGCCGCCGCCGCCGCCGCCGCTGCTAGCAATCGCGGAACGGGAGACAGACTAGGAGCAGCCGGGGAACAGGGCGGGCGAGAACCGGGGAGAAGGCCCGGCGGACGCCCCTTCTTCGACCGTGCCTACCCATTCCCCGCTCCCTTTGACGGCGAGGTGAGATTGCGGTGGGACGCACCGGAGTGGGATGGGGGCTCTACGCCGAGGGACAAGGAAGAGCTGCGGGGCGCGGGCCTTGCGTGAGAGGCGCCCCCCGCGTTCCTTATCCAGTCCTTCGGCTGGTTTTCGAAAGCAGTGCCTGCACGCAGGGCTTGGAACACCCTGCCTGCTCCCGGAGTCAGTTTTGGGTATGAACGGTGCCTCAGAACATGCGCAGAGTGACACCTCCCTAAGCCCCCTAAATGGCCAGGCGCAGTTCACTCCCAGCCTGGAAGGAAAGGGCTCGCCAGATCGGAAGATGTGAAGGCATCCAGGAAGACTTGAGTCCAGCTTTGCTCACGTTTATGCATCTGAAGACTTTCCTGGTGGTCCTTGGATAGGAGGGATAGTCAGGCTGCTGGCCCAGAGCATGATGCACACTCCTTTCACGCACCAGAGCACACAAGTCTGATTGGGGGAAGTGTTGATCTAGCATAGCGGCCTGCAATCTGGTGGCTGCCAGATTTGTTAGAAGACTCCCATGCTGGCTGGGGATGCTGGGTATTGTAGCTAACACATCTGGCAGGCCCCAGGGTGAGAAAGGCTGGTCCAGCAACTCTGGGACCTGCTTGTGGCTATATCGGAAACTCTATGCAATAATTAAGACTGCTTGGGTGTTGGAGGCAGTAATCTCGCTCTGTGTAATCTGTGTGATATATATAATAGCTGCACATTCTGAGCAATATTTTGAGGAGGCCCTAAAGAGCTACTGATTGTGCACTGCAATGGACGTTCCTCTGCATCCTTGTTAGAGACTTGGAGGCACGACCCTTGTGTAGCAAAATATTCTAATTGACCTGGTGCTCCTTGGTGCTGCACATAAGCCTTTGCATGTCTTTGTCCTGTACGTACCTGTGTGAGATTAGATACACACAACAAGCCTCTGTAGGAACCCAACAGTGGTGTGGTTGCTCTGCTGAGATAGGGTGGGGTGGCAATATTTTTGTGTTTACTCCAAAATTATCTGCCTGACCTTGTACAGAACTTGATGTAGCTCAGAGATACCTTTTCTTGGAACTCAGGCTAGTCCAACAAAAGCATTTCATGCTTCCCATTTCCCCCTAGTGATAGGAGGTTTCAGGGCAAGGCAGCTTTTTGAAGAACAGGTTTCATAGGGGTTTTGTAATCTGTTTGTTTAGCATGTTAAATGCCTGTCTTGAAATAGCACAGTCCCCTAAGGGCTACAGCATAGCTAGCTGGAAAAGCAAAACCTTTGCCCCCCCCCACGCCACCCTCCATCTCCTCCTCATCCTCTTTCTCCTTCATGCCAAACTCATTTGTACCCTGGCAAAATGCTGATCTCGGACCCATTCTGACAGGTCGATATGCATGACCTGCATTTCAATGACCTGGCATGGCTGGCAGGGGTGAACAGGCAGTAAATGAAACAACCGTCAGCTGTCAAAGCAAAAGCCTAAAAAGTTGGAGATGGTCATCTAGAATGACCCAAAATATGCTTGAAATAGAAATAGCTAAACTTTTCCCAGCTGTGTACATTTCTCACAGTAGTAGCAGTAGTAGTCATCCTGTGTGTGGGTGGCAGTGGGACACGGCAGTTTTCCTGGATTTTTAGTTACGCGAATGCTGTTTTCTCCCAGCCTGCCTCCTTTTGTGGGACAAGCACACCGAGTTCTGTTCTTGGACTGGAATGTTCCCAACAAACAGGGTGGCAGGAGGTCTGAGGGCAGGAGGGAACTGTTATGGTGCTGCGACCCAGTTATAGCAGTGGCTAGAATAAGGCCAGAAGGGCTTTGAGTTCACTGGCTCGCTGCTGAAACCAGAAGGGGATTAAAGCTTCAGCCAGAGGGGTGGAGTGGGGCAGGGACAGGCCATGACCTTGGTTTCTGATCTGCAATAATCTCAACCAAAGACCAGTGGAATCTGTAGTGGGGCTGCTCCCCGCTTTGCCACGTTTTTCCCTAGTGTGCTTTGGAAGAACTAAATGTGGTGTGTAGCAGCTGGGTAAGTATACGAGATCAAATTCCCCCTTGGATATGAAGTCTAATGGGTGACCTTGGAGGGGAGATGATAACCATGAAAAAAAAAAACACCAGGATTTTTAAAAGGCTATGCAATCTGTACCATGTCTATTCAGAAGGCTCCACTGAGTTAAGTTGAGCTTACACCTAGGTAAGTATATGAAGCATTGCAACTTTAGACTTTTAAAAGCCTCCAGATTCACTTGTATCCAGCTACACAGATGAACGGTTAGATAATTTCAGTCACTTTAGTGGCAAGGCTTTGTCAGATTCACAAGACTAGACAAGTGCCCAGGAATAGTCCACTCCAAGGCACACTCCTCACCTACAGTTCCCAGCCAATGTTGTTCCATACTTTCCTTTTGCAACCCTTAGGTGGTTGACCTATTTTTGCTTATGGAAAGCTTGCTAATCAAAAATACTCGCCAACAACAAAAGGCCACAGAACAGGCACAGAAAAAAGGGCCAGAGCTTGCAACCAACACCAATGCCAATTCTGTCCCCATATCTATTCAGGGAAATTCCTGGAGGACCTCAGCCAGAACCCCAAGGTGACATGTGCCATCCACTCACCACCACCATCTTCTTGCTTTTACAAAGAGATCTCCATGCAAAAATGTTAATGGATACAAATCAGAAATAGTGACAATTCAGATTACTAGGACTCTCTGCCACTCACCTGAAACTTGGCATTTTCCTTCAATAGAATGTCAAAGGGAGGTTCCTGGGTGAATTGACTTGATCAGAACTTATCAAAAAAAGACGAATTATCAGTCCAGGCCCTGATTTGTGTAATTGTTTTCTGGTCCGCTGTAGGTGTTGACGGACTTAGCTATGTTGTTCTTGTGTATAGTCAATGTGTTTATTTTGCATATTATTAAGCTTTAATTGAATTGTTTTAGGCTGTACTTTGTATGATCACTTGAACACACTGTTTAAATCCCACACTCTCTACCTGTGTATGTACACACAAACACACACACTTCATAAAGATCCTGCCCCAAGAAAGCGCATGCCATAATAAATTTGTTGTCTTTAAGGTGTCATGAGACTCTTTAATGAATCCTTTTCATCCCATCTCAAAATGTTGTTTGGATTCAAACTGCTAGGCATTAATTCAACTTTTCCTCGGGAAGGGCTCCTGAGCTGCAAGAAAGGCAGGATTTTGAACAGTAGAAGCCTATAACTAGACATATTTTTTCTTGGCACACTGAAGGGAGGAAATTCTTCATGTCTATCTGTCCCAGAGGAATGCAAGAGGGAAATGACAGCAACCCAACCAATCAGGAGACCACAGTGTAAAGTAAAAAGAACAGGGTGTGGGTGGGACAATGAAACTTGGGAAAACTAGTCCACACTTAAACTTATCTGTGTGTCTTCCAGCGTGTCTTCTGGAAGAATTTATTCCGAAGCCAAGCACACATTTTTAGATACTATATAAATAACGAAGAACTGTGTCTTGCCTCAAGTCATGAGTTTGAGGATTAACCTCAACTTCTTCCTCTGTACTTTGGAAGCTCCCCTTTTGGTGCTGATAATGTTATTGTCATCTCTGACTTACGAATGGTGACCCTATGAACAAAGGCACTCTACACCGTCCTGTTTTTGACAACTGTCTTGCTCAGTTCTTGTAAACTCAAGACTGTAGCTTCCTTTATGGAACTGATCCAAGCTCATTTTTGGCCTCCCTCTTCTTTTTCTGATTTGACTTTCCTTAGCATGATTGTCTTTTCCAATGAGTCTCGTCTTCTCATGATGTGCCCAGAAAAGGACAGCTTCATTTTTGTCATTTTTGATTCCAGGGAAGGTTCTGGCTTGATTTGATCAATGGCCCACTTGTTCATTTTTCTGCCAGGGTATTTGCAAAGCTCTCCTCCAACACCATGTTTCAAATGCATCCATGTTCTTTCTGTCAGCATTCTTCTGTCCAGCTTTCACACCCATACATGGTAATTCAAAATATAAGAGTGGATGATCTTGGCTTTAGTTGCCAGTGAAACCTCCTTATTTTTGATCATGCTTAACATTAATCGTGGTAATGATACTTAACATTTGTATAGTGCTTTGACATGCTCAGAGCACTTTACATATATTGAGAGTTGTAGAATGATTCTGTAAGGTAGACTAGTAGTGTTATCCCCATAATGTTCATGACCAAAGCCAGATTCATATGGGAGACTTATTGATTCAGGGCTCAGTTCTTAGCCAGAAAGTGATACTAGTAATGTATTGTCAGATTTTTTTTTCCCTGTGTAGGAGAGCTGGCTTTGAATCTCTGCTTCTCAAGTGTCTCTCTTGGATCTCAGTGTCCCATCTATAAAATGTGTCATAAAAAGCAGGCCTGCCTCATTACTTGATTGTTGTGCTAATAAAGGAGTATGGACCTGGTAGCTAAAAACTACCAATCATTTAGGAATGGTTAATAAACATGGAGATCTTCATCCTCTTTGACTTTGTGTTCCAGATGTGTCTGCATATTTGAACAAAACACCTTTTGGCTATTTCTTGCTGTCTTTCTGAGTTCAGGGAAACTCCCACAGAGGGCCTGGAAGGAACTGTATGGAACCAGGAATGTAGTACTGTGCAGTTGTGTAATTGTAGCTAGTGGGATTTAGATCTGAAAATGCTCAGTGTTCCTGACTGTGTTCCTGCCTCAGGATGAACAGAAACCTCTCTTAACTACTTAGCCACTAGATGGCGCGTTAGGCACAGGCACCTCTGTCTCATTGTCCTTCCCCGCTATTTTCCTGGTGAGCACAAGGGCTGGGTGGGGAGGGGGACCAGCCTTTCTTGGCCAACACCAACATGCTCTCCATTCGTTCTGCCTCACAGTCTTCGGGGAGATGGACTTACCCTTGGAGGACCCTCCTGCCCAGCCTCTGTCACAGCTGCCACAGCCGCCCACACCAGCCCACGTGTGTGAACTGCGCACCGCCGTGTCGTGCTTCGCCGAGGAGACGGTCTCCCTGCTCTCAGCCAACGGCCTCTTCAGCCACTCCCTACTCAGGACAGCCGGCAACATGGGGGCACGCCAAAGGGAGCAGGGGGGTGCCTCGACCATGGCCCGCCGTAAGCGGGAATTCACCCCAGATGAGAAGAAAGATGAAGGCTACTGGGATAAGCGGAAGAAAAACAATGAGGCAGCGAAGCGCTCCCGGGAGAAGCGGCGTGTCAGTGACATGGCCCTGGAGGGGCGAGTGCTGGCCCTGCTTGAGGAGAATGCCCGCCTCAAGGCAGAGCTCTTGGCCCTCAAATTCCGCTTTGGCTTGATTCGGGATCCGGCTGATCCTTCCCGGCCTGGGGTGCCTCTTGCCACCGAGCTCCATCGGCCCACCGCTGCAGCTCCGCCCTGTCCGGCGGCTCCTGAGCCAGCACGCTACACTTGCTCCTTCCACCCAGAGCCACCTGCCAGCTCTGAGGATTCTGGGTTCTCCACCCCGGGCAGCTCCAACATGGGCAGCCCTGTCTTCTTTGAGGAGCGTGACAGGCCGGAGGAAGGAATCATCTATGATGGGCACTGCCTCCCTACCGATGCCCCTAGTGAAGGAGCCGAGCTGGGCCGAGTTGGCCCCTACGACTCTGGAGAGAGCGTCAAAGGCCTCCCTCACAAATTGCGCTTCAAAATGGCTGTGGGGGCAGAGGAGATGGCTGGGGAGCCACCTGGACATTACCCCCCATCGCCACCGGTGGGAAGCTGGAGGGGGCCAGCCGTGAGAGAGGAGCCACGGCATGTGGGACTGCCTGCAGGGGCCATGGCTTTTGAGAGCTGCTGTGAAGCAGATGCCTCCACCGGTGCCCAGCTGCCTGGGGCCGAGTACCAGACTGAAAACAGTACTTTGCGGAGTCAGCTAGCCTCACTTTCAGCTGAAGTGGCCCAGCTGAAGAAGCTCTTCTCTGAGCAGATCCTGATCAAGATGAACTGAAATGCAGGGGGGTAGGGTGGGGTGGGAGGCAATGCAGAGGGTTGGTATCATAGGGGTTTCTTTCCCTTTCAACTATCAGAGCCCCATATCATATACAAAATCTGGCCCTGTGGGGTTAGTTTGCTTCTTTTAGGATTAATACAAACCCCTCCTCTAGAACATGTAACCCTTGGTGTAATTACCCTGTCCTAGTAGCTTTCAAACTTTGTGTATTGAGAGGAGCTTTTTGACATGAACTTCTGCCCTGCAAAAACCTTGCAAATGTTCAGAAGATTCTGAGCGGCTACCTCTTTCATGAACCCTTAATTAATTCTGTTGTGTGGCAAATGTGGCTAAGAATAACACTGTAGGGGTGGACGGGTGGTGGGCAACTTTTCCTGAAGGGACTGTTGTCTGCCACAGCTCCTCTGTCCACTGAGGCCTCCTCCAATAATCTTCTGAGGATCCCCAGAACAGAATTGGGCGACTGCTTTCCCTGTTCTAACCTAGCACAGTCGAGCCCAACCCACTTGGCTAAGTTCTTTCCTCGCCGACTGGATGAACAGGTTCGGGCTGCCCTCTTCCAGTACCTGGAGCACAGTTTCTGTCCTCAGTCACAACAGGGGTGTCCCAGCTCCCTGACCCAGCTCTCCCCACTGCATTCCTGTGCTGTTTTACTAGGTTGGACTGTTGAAGTTGACTAGATGGAGCACGCCGATGCTTGTCCGAGGGTATTTAGACAGTCCTTTCCCCATTTGCCAAGCCACTGTCATGGTGGGCAAAATCATGGAAACAAGCTGGCGTATGGGAACAGAGACAAGACACAGAGTTGGGCGCCAGGCACCACTGCCTTTCTCACCCCTGCACTGTCCCCTCATGGCCATGCCGCCCTCCTCAGTGCTTCATTTCTGGGCCTCAGATCTGTCCAGAACTCAACTTTGCTGGCTGTCCTTGAGGTCTGGAAACTTGCTATGAGTGTGCTGTCTTGGAGGGAAGGCAGGCCACATATGCTTCTAAGTACTCTCCTCTCTATGAGTGTTTGATTATGTGGAATCTTGGCATTGAAAATGTTAGAGCTATCCGTTGAAGAGCTGCTAGTTGGTGAATTGCCTACCTTTTAACCAAATACGTTCATTGACTTAAATAAACGTGTGCATAGCCGTACGTCCTCTGTTCAGATTCCCTCTTGCAGTGAATGCCATCTTGTAATAAACAAAGGTTACCATGTGGTTAAAAGAAAAGACTATCAGTTTTTTTTCTTCCCTGCTACAACAGCATTCTGGAACCCAAACAGCCCTATGGAATAAAATTGGTGTTCTCAACTCACAGCCTCACTTATGCATATTGGTCCTTATCAATCATTTTTACGCATTTTTGACAGAAAAGGTACAATTCTCGGCATACTCCAGACAGCCATGTTGGCTGGGGCATACTGGGAGATGTAGACCTTTCCTGTCCAAACATGCATTGGATTGCACCCTTATTTAGATTGTAAATGTTGTTATTTTACTACATTGCTTTTTTATCTTAAGGGGTGCAGGTGGTGCAGTGGTTTAAACTGCTGTGCTGCTGGGCTGGTTGATCAAAAGGTTGCCGGTTCAAATCTGCACAACGGGGTGAGCTCCCATACTCTGTCCCAGCTCCTGCCAACCTTGCAGTTCGAAAGCATGCAGATGCAAGTAGATAAAAAGGTACCACTTTGGTGGGAAGGTAACAGCATTCCGTGCATTTCGGTGTTTAGTCATGCTAGCCACATGACCATGGAGACTTACGGACAAATGCTGACTCCCTCTGCTAGGAAATGGAGATGAGCACCACCCCCTAGAGTCAGACATGACTGGACTTTAATGTCAAGGGAAAACCTTTACCTTTATTTCTATCTTACCTGCCTTCCTCTTGCAAGAAACCCAAGGTGGCTTACATGATTCTCCTCCCCTCCATTTTATCTTTGCAACAACCATCCTGTGAGGTAGGTTAGGCTGAGAGGCTGTGACTGCCCCAAAGTCACCCAGTGGGCTTCATAGCTGAGTGGGGACCAGAGAGATTCCTAAAACAAAGGAACAAACGAACAACCATAAAACTGGGGCATTTAGCTTGGGGAGAACTTTCAGTGGGAAAATGGCATTGGGGAAAACGAGCCTCTAGTTTAGTGCTCACATGTATTGGCTGCTCTTTGTAAAGGGTTACATGCAGCCGGTTGCAAGCGTGGGATTGACAAAGTGGGCTTAACGTTGCATCTGTTTCCATTGTCAGGCCCAAACATCTTGGCCTAACCCTGAGTTTGCTTAGCAAGGTGCATTTTCTTATCTCTGATCATCATACTTGTGCCTTATTAAAAAAGTGAACTTCCCTCAGGAGCAGGGAAATGACATACTCAGAACTCGCAGGCACAGATCTGTCAAAACAACCCCATACATATAGGGCTGCCATTCCCAACCTGGTCTTCTCAAGATGGTTTGACCACAGCCACCAGCATCCTCAACCACTAGCCTTGCTGGCTGGCAGTAATGGGATTGGTAGTCTGGGACCTGTATGTAACAGGTCTGGCATGGCGTGGTGTGCTAGGGAAAAAGAACTGGCAAGGGGGGGCAACGGCAACACGATGGCAGCGTGTGCATGGCCTTCTCCCCAAAACACGACGTGACGGGTGGGGACGCCTTTTCCCCCAAAGGGCTGAAGTCCCTCATGCTGTTCTGTGGAGCACCCCTTACCACTTAGGCTGAGCTCAAGCAAAGGGAGGGGGGCTCCCACCACTCCCGTGAACATGCACATCCACACGCAGGCATCTGTGCACAGCGGGTGCACATAAAGCACACGTGGCACTTCTTCGTAATATTGATTAAATGATTGTCAACAGATTCCATACGCATTTCAAGTTTTAAAACCTGATAGAGCAACAGTGCAATTCTAGGCATATTAACCCAGGCATAATCCCCACTGAGTTCAATGGGACTTCCATAAAAATGCAATTCTGTACAGGTCTGCTTGGAAGGAAGCCCCACTGAGGGGAAAGGGATGCATTTCCAGGTAAGTATGTCTAGAATGGCATACTAAGGGAACAATCCAGTGCATGTTTAGAGAAGTCTCATATTTCCCATCATTCTGCAGTCATCATGGGAGCTGTAGGACTTTTTTCTGTGTAAACATGTACAGGAATGCACCTTATGTTTGTTAAAAGCAAGCACAGCATAACAACCAAATAAGCATATACTAGAGTAGCATAATGCTAGAGCTACTGTCAGGTAGAGGAGCTAAAATCTCACCTAATAACTCACCTTAAATTAGCAAAAACCCTAAAATGCATACACACTTAGATCTTTAAAATGTCTAGAAAAACAGTAAAAATCTAGCCCAGGGCTCCAAAAGTGGGTTCTGAAAGCCAGGCAAGTTTCCACGGAGGCCCTGGGAGGATGTTTCCAAACTGAACCACTGTGTGAGAGGGAGGCTGCCTTCTGGGAGTCTGCAGCTGGTCTTCAGATACCATCTCCGTGAAAATCCCCCTCCGGCCTGTGTTCCCAAGGAATTTATGTAAACTTGAAAAGGAGCCTCCCACTGGGGTCAGTGGGAGACTGTTTCAACCTTGACTGGCATCTGGGAGGATTTGGGGCTGGCTTAAGGGTATGGGGAGGGCTAATCATTCCTTCTGCAGCCACCGACCCCCCATGGCAAATCTTCCAGTGGCATCAACCGGTGTTTTGTTTAAACAAGCCAAACTGCAGCATGAAGAGTGGGAAAGGAGGGGAGGGGTGAGCTGGAGGGGGGGGGTAACAGAGGAGTGCTCCAAGCTATGTTGCAGGACACCATGCTCCACAGCATTCGGAGGCAGAGAGCTCACAGATCAGGCTGAGAGCACACAGGTCTCTCCTCGGTTGCCTTGCTGCTGCCTGGGAGCGCTCTTCAGGCTGCCTAATGGTAGGGCTGGCCCTCTGGCAGCTGCCGAAAACTACCTCCATCCTATCTAGCTATTCTAGGAAAACTCTGCTGGGCATTGGAGGATGCAGACTAGCAAGGCCACCCAGTGTTATCTGTAGCAAGCTGGATGGGCAAAACACACCCTTTTGCCATGCTCACTTTTTGAGAGAAGCTGAATTGGTGTATTAAAATTTTGCTATTAAGTTTGAAATGGATTGCAAGCTCAGGAGCATGTGCAGTCCACATCGAAAGAGCCTAATTTCTGTGCATGAACTGAGTTGGTTGGATTAATGGGCATATTTGGACAGGGACACATACAGCCATATGCCCCTGTCAAAAAACACCCACTGCCCTGTCAAACCTGCATTTTCAAAGGGAGAATGACATCTGTCAAAACTCCTTTCCTAAAAAAGAGGGGTGGGATGTGCCGTTGCACTTTCCTGAGCAACTAGATCTTGGAGAAAAGGAAAAATCGTACAGAAGCCTGAAGGAAAAGGAGAGGATCTCAATGCAAAGGGGGTGATCTGTTGGCTGCTGCCTTTCATGAGCAAAGATCATTCATGACTTGACAGCCTGCCTTTTGATAGCAGTCAAGAGAAAGCAAAACGAAACGAAACAAAAACCAGCCATCTTATTTGGCACCTTTCCGGGCCAATGTTTAAAGCTGGTACCTGCTGCACTTTGACACCCACAGCACACTGCCCTGCTGAGGCTACCGGTTTTTGCACTTACAGAACTGCACACCTCTGCAGAAGTGCAAGTGCAGCTATTATTTTCCAAGGGAAAACAATAATTGCACAGATTTGCGCAAAAAGATTAAAGATTTGCCAACGACCAACAGCTCCTCCCATGTGCCACTTGTCCACTTTGAAGGAGCCGTTGTTAGCTGTCAAAACAGAGATCATGAAAACGGGCTGTCAAATCAGAATTCATGATTTCCAGGGATAAAGCAGGGTGCGAGAGAAAAAGCTTAGGGTGGAGAGAAGCTGCAGTGAGCAAAAAGAGCTCAGTTGTGGCAGGGAACAGCCAACTGGTCACAATGACCCAGACTGCTGCTCGGGCCCGTGTGCTTGCTGGTAGTGGCAGTGGCCAGGGCGAGCTTGGCAAGAGTCTTGCTGCTCCAGCTAAGAGGCTCATTCACAGCGTCCTTCACTCGCAGCTGCCCCAGCCTGGATGACACTCCACCCCAGTGGGGGTGACACAACACTCAGAGGAAGCCAGAATTGGCAGGGTTGCTTGTTGCCCATAAAAACACCACCCTGCCAGAAATAGCCTCTGTTCACATGACACGACAACTCACGATCAGTGAACTCCCTCAGTATGTGCATACTTTTCAGCTGCGCCTACTGAAGGGAACTGCACCCCTGAAATCCCCGTCTCCAGTAAATGTTGTGCTTTTAGTCTGTAAAGTTGCTCCCAACTCTTGGTATTTTCTTTGTTGCTAAAGAAAGATTTTTAACTGTTCAGTCAACCTGCACAGAAAAAACAAAAGTTGGCAAAACAACATGGTTTGTGTGCAGTGCAAGATTTAGATTGTTCAATTTGCATGAGGATGTGAGTGAAATTACATATGTGATCACTTGCTTTTCTTCTTAAAGAGGAAACAGCATGCGGGGCAATTCTGAAACAGTCTCAAGTCCAAAACCTCCCACAGATGTGAAGGCAGAACAAGCACCGCACAAAATCAGCTCACCTGGCCAGGGCAAGACTCTGGTCACAGGCACAGAAAGACCACAGAAAGGTTGAGCAAATAGAGCAGCAGGGGCGCTCTGGGGCAGCACACTGTAAATTTCGAAAGCACTCATTTCAGATGAGGGTAAACTGAAATACTTGAAATATATGCCAGGTCTACTATGGTCATGAAACATGTTATTCCAGGTTCAACAGCAGCACTATATGTTGTTATGCAGTTATTCAGTTAATGTCAGCCACCAGCACGGTTTGACAATTGCGCTGTTGTGTTATTTACTGCTATTAAGCTAATGTTAGCTACCCAAACTGTTATTCCATATCAAAAAGGCTTTCAGCTAGTTAAAAAGTTAAAAAGCCATGGCATGGTATTTAGTTATTTATTTAACGTTTACTGCTGTATTCATTGCTTGTGCTATGTTGGGGAAGCAAGTATAGGCTTTACTTTGCAAGCACTTTATCCTTCATTTATATAAAGCAGAGATCATTACAAACTGATTTTAAATATGAAAGAGCACTCTATGCAGCATAATGTGTAGCCACACAGTAGACAGGCAGAGAGAAATGGCAATTTAGAGACAAGCAGGAACCGATTTTCAGTGACTGTGCCTGCCCAGTCTGAAGGAAGTATTGCCCAGCACAGCAGCCAGTGACTATGCCAGGCCACATTCTTTGTTTCTCCCAAACAGTGCACCCTGTCCGGACATAACAAAGGCAAGTCATGGGTTAGCTAAACCCAGAAATTGTAGGGATATGTGCTGCACGTGAGCCACTTTTGGTTTCCTAGAACAACCTATGAAAGAAGCACTTAGGGTTGTTTGAGATTAAATTAAGCTAACCCAAGAACAAACCATTGGTTAACTTGGGGCTGTTTAACCACCAACACTCTTAAATGCCTCAGTTCAGACACTGTGGAAACAACCAAGAAATGCTGCACACATTCATTTATTTATTTACTTACTTATTTGAACATGTACACTGTTCCATTAGCCATAGGCTTTCTGGATGGCTCACAACATAGTAAGCAATTACACATCCATAGGTTGCCCTAGGAAACCAGAAGTGATTCTCATGCACTGTGCATTTCTGCAGTTCATGGTTAATTGCTGTTGGATGCTGCTCTTACATCCGAACAGGGTCACTGTCACTCATCCACATTCCTGCAAGTAAGCAGCTGGACAGAATCTCCCCTCCACTGCCGCTTCCCCGTCATCCTCCATAATTTTCTCTTGTTCTGAGATTTAAAAAGTCACCACCCCAGACACAAATGCCTCATTCACATACTCACCTACAAGCAAAATGCTACATAGATCCTGTCTCCTCAGTTCCTGCCCACCCTACCCTCTAGACCAGAGGTCCACAGCCTTCTGGGTCATGGGGGCCGCATTAGTGTGCCCAAAGTCTCAAGTCAAAATGAAACAAAATTATTAACCTACCAATTTAGATCAAAAGTAGACATTCAGAGGTCAATGAAGAAATGCTAACTTGAATGCAATCTGTTTTGGAACAATATTTTACTGTGGAATCCTTTTATTGTGTTTTTCATATGAAAGGGGCTGGAAAAACAGCAGATGGTGCTGCTTGAGGCAGGGAGAACAGTGTGGGTCTGGGGGGAAATGCCCTGAGGGTAATAGCAGCGAACAAGCAGGTTGGGGGGCTACACAGAAAGACCTGGGTCCCCTGCTCTAGGCCACTAGGAATGCTTCCTTGAAAGGCCTCCATGGGCAGCATTCCCAAGGAAGGGGTCCCTCTGGGATGACCCAGGCCTGCTTCCCTCCTTGCATCTGCTACTGTATCCCTGCTCCCCCAGGAGTCAGAGGAAGAGGAGGTGCAGCCACACCCGTTCCTTTCTTCATCCCATTCATGACTGGTGATGGTGTGGAAACATGAGATTGAAAGGACATTGAAAAAACACTAGGTTGTAAAGGGGTACATAATGTGGGAATGCATCACTTTTTGAAACAGCCCCACAAGATTTTACCCACTGCTAATTCAGACAGAGCTGGCTCTGTTGCTAGGCAGGTGAGAAACCACCCCAGAAATGTGTATGCCATGAAGCCCGCACAGGGCCAGCTTGCTGCTCACAGGGTGGTGGAAGACGCTGCCGCATCGCCAGCAGCAACATCAGGGTCACCTGCCTCTCTTGTCAGTTTCTATATGTGGAAAGTGGTCAGTTCCACCTTGCATCAGCTGGCAAATGCCCTGTGCTGGCCCTCAATCCAGAAATATCAAACCTATAAATTAGACATGTAAACAACAACATAAAAAACCTCATGCCAACCTAGTTAAAACTCTTGACTTCTAGCATACATGGAAAATGGAGAGCCAGTGAGGTGTAGTGGTTAAGAGCACGGGACTGGGACTCAGACGATCTGGATTCTAGTCCCTGCTCAGCCACGGGGCCAACTGGGTGACAGCCACAAATAAAAATAAAATGCTAGTGAACAGAACGACGGGGGCAAGATATCTCCAAAAAGCCTAAAAACTTTAATCTGTTATTCAGATTACGTTCTGAGCCAGAAAGTCAAACCAGCCACCCCATGTTAAGCACTTGGCATTCAGGAGTCCCAATGGGCAGCAAGCCAAAAGCACTCTTACTGCAGAAAAGCAAGTGAATGCAGGAAAGCAATCAATGGCATAGCAACAAATTGCTGCACATAGATATTTCAGGATGAAAAATGGCCCAGCGGCAGGCTGTAGCAGGTCTGGCAGCGCACGCACATTGTACAACCGACATACAAAAGTACACTATTTGTGTGCCAACTAGCTCATAAGAGCATAGGAAAAGCCATGCTGGGTCAGATCAAGGGTCCATCTAGTCCCACACTCTGTACACACAGTGGCAAACCAGCTGCCCAGGGGATCACTCAAGCAGGACGGGCGCAAGACCACCCTCTGTCTGCCCAGGCCCCTCAGCAACTAGTGTCTGCAGGCATCCTGCCTCTGGCGAAGAGACAGCCAGTCAGAAAGTCATGGACAACACTGAGCACCTAGCCTGAAAGGGAGCACCAGCCTGAATGCAGAACTCAACCACTTCCTTTCCATTTCCGTTCCTTGTGGCTTAGAGAAAGTGAGCAAGCCTGATTGGGATCCCTTTATATGAATCAGGAAGTGTGCCCTGATTTTTGCTGTAAAAAGGCTTTGCAGCTCTCCCCTTCACGCAGAGTTGGGTGGTGGCACACAGATTAACACCTTCCATGACCTGGAAGGTTATGGAAGAGGTAGTCCAACACATCTGGAGGGCATCAGGATGGGGAAGTCGGACCTGAATTCTTACCAGAAGCCAAATGGGTTGCCTTCATAGGCTTAAGCTCTGACACCTCCTTACACATGGAGGGACTGCGAGCCAACCTTGCAGTTGCCATGCTTTGCCAGTTTATGCATGCAACATGTGGGAATCATGCAGGAATGGTTCTTCTTTGCCAGTAAAATATAAATGCACAAACCACAAAGCTCACTGTGACCTCTAGGCTTTTGTCCAAAATCCTAGTTGTCGGCATGCATTTATTTTTTGCACCCTGTCTTTCTACCAAGAAATATGGACCCGAAGGTGGCCTGTAGCCCAGCCTTCCCCAACCTGGTGTCCCAGACTTATCGATTTATGGAAGGTCTTTGGACTGACATATGTCATGGATACACAGGCTTGGGTAACTGTACCAGTTGCAAAGTTTCTATGCCAAGCTAAAAAGGTATGTAAGCAACTTTCATAGAATTGATAAGGGATCTGGGTGGTTTTAATCATGTTTTAATCATTTACAGAAAATAAAGTAGATTCTTGGACTGATCCAGCATGGCTCTTATATTCTTAAAAAGTTAACATGTAATTTTAGTGTTTTTTAAAGTCTAGGTTTCTATTCTCCTTGTGTTGGAACCACAAATGTATTTTTTATTGCAGGGACTGTGGACTATTACATAACTGGATGCTAAACTGGCCCCCCCGCTGTAGTTCAAAGGTGGCTCAGTTACCACATTTTCAGTTAGGCGGTTGACCTAGACCCAAAAAAGAGTTCATAAAGTGCTGTGAAGTGTCAAAGAAAGTCTTAAAGTGCTAAGGTAAGAATGAACAAAATTGGAAAAAAGAAATGCATGTACAGTAGTTTGAGTTTGAGTACAGTATGTACGTTGAGTTTATTTTGTGGCTCGCTGCTTGAGGATGCCCACTTTCAGCTCGCTCTTTGCTGCTGCCACATCCATTTACTATTATCCGCGGCTCCAGGCATCCACTGCGGGGCTTGGAACCAATTCGCATGGATACAGGGTCCTGCAGTTACTGACTAGTTTATGGAAAGACTGTCATACTGAGAACCTCCAGAAGAGGGCTCGAGTGTCAGGAAACGCTTACCAAGCCAGCCTTCTTTCCCTCCTTGTGTCCTCCAGATGTCTTGGTGGGCAACTCTCTCCCTCCTTCCCAGCCTGCAGTACATCTGGAGGACAGGAAAAGATATCGCTTCCCTGGTTGCACCTGCTGCCTCCATTTTCTTCCCTCTGTTGTTTCCCCCTACTGGGTCCTGAATGGCAGTCTCCTGGGGGCAGGGACCTGTACAAGGGTGCCTTGTCAAGTGCCACTATATGCATGACTATAAATGACACAGTTAAAGCAGCCCGGCCCAACCCTGCCAGCTGCTCACGGTCTCTCCGCTGCTTAGCCTATGGGTATGTCTATCATATGCATCACTTTACGTCACTGAAGTTGTCCTGGCTACCCTCCGGGAAATGCGGTTGAATAGGACTGCTGCATCTTTCTCTTCATCTCCCTATCCACCCCGCACTTTCCAGAAGGCTATCAAGCCATTTTAGGCCCACATTGCAAATATATACCATGTGCGATTTTCTGCTCACCAAAACTGGCCTCTGATTTTCTCAAAGAGTTGTCATTGTCAGCTGCCTATGATTTCCTGTGGTAAAAGCTGCTCTGGAAATACTGCTATCTCGCAAATAAAGGAATGCAACTCCTCCAGCAATTAAGATGTGAATGAACCTTCTGCACACACACTGACTAGGATAAAGTGAGAATACTCATCTGAGATTTAAAAAAAAGATAACATGGCAGTTTTGCTCAGCCTATGGTTAGTTGTATATAGTCGCAGAATGATGGCTAACAAGTAGATGCCTTTACAAGATATGAAATAAAAGAGTGTAATATAGACAGCTAGTGCAATTATAACATTACTATGTAGATATGGTTACTCTTTCATTTTCCAGTCTTACTGTAAAATTAGGAAAGGAGAAGATAAACAAAGTCATAGATTGGAGGTGCTTAGCAGACAGGTGCAACCATCCCACCTCATTCACAGAATTTGGTGGAGTGGGGGTGGGGGAGACTGAGTTCAGACTACATGGTAACACACACTCAAGGAGTAAACATGAGTTGTTACTGAAGCATGAGTTCTCATGTTGTCTGAAGCTAGTTGTGTTCATAAGCCATGGTTTGTTAACCACAAGCAATCAATGAATTGTTATTGCCTGAGTTCAGACAGCACGATTGTAAACAATGCTTGAGTTACTCTGTTGTCTGAAACCAGTCAAACTAACAAGCCATGGTTTGTCAACCACAAACAACCCACAGTTCACAACGCAACAACAAACCATGGGTTTACTTCACAGATTGTTTGCAGTTAACAAGTTAGGTCATCTGGCTTAGAAAAACATGGTACATTACATATTACATGTAAACATGATACACATTGCAACAGCAACAGCATCTGGTCTGTGTGTCCAGATGTTGTTATCTTCCATTTGTCACTCCCCCACGATTCTTCCATCTTTTTTCTTACCACAAAAAATGAGTTAAGGAGGGAAAATGAAATAGGTGCATGACGGTTTTGATTAGTATCACTGGGAGCTGTCCATCTGGAAGCACCCTATGAAACCATAGTAAGTTTTTAAAAATGCAAATACAGTGTTGTAAGATTGGGTTTTGGACAGGAAAGGTTGAATGGACAGGGAAGTACTGGGGACTGCCTTAATGGCCTGGGCAAAGTCAGCAAATGTCTCCTTTGTTAGGGATATTACAGGTAAATGGCCCACAGCAGGGAAACACTGAGAGCATTCTGGCAACAGAGCATGCCTTTTTTCCTCCCCATATTCCATGACAGCTCCAGTCAGCTCTTCCAAGTTCAAGGCTGTGGCTTCCTTTAAGGATTTGGTTCCTCTTATAGTTGTTCTTCCCTTTTGCCTTAGGCCTGTTTTCTCCCATGAGTTTTGCCTTCTCATGGTGCATCCTAAGTAGGATTGCCTCAGTTTTCTTAGTTTTTGCTTCTAGGGAAAGCTCTGGCTTGATTTGATCCATGACCCACTTGTTCATCTTTCTGTTAATGCAGGGTATTCACAAAGCTCTCCTCCAGTACCATGTTTCAAATGCATCCATTTTCTTCCAGTCAGCTTTCCTCACTGTCCATACAGCTGTGATTGGGAATACAACAGTATGGGTGATCTTGGTCTTGGCCTCCAGTGAAATGTCCTTACAGTTGATGGTCTTTTCTAGTTCCTTCACTGCTGCCCTTCCAAGTCTCAGCCTTCTTTGAATTTCTTGGCTCCGGACCCTCTCTGAATTGATGACTGTGCTGTGGTATGTGAAATCTTTTGCAAAGTTGATTTCTTCATTATTAAAAGTAAAGTTTGGTAATTCTTCTGTGGACATGATTTTTGTTTTCTTATGCATGTTTAGACAGAAAAATGGCCTACAATTGCCAGCATGCCCCAGCTATGGTGTTGAAGGCCATTTTGTTATCTAAATGTGCATGGGATTATACCCCAAGGGTTTGTCTGTTTTGTATTTCTGGTTTTGATTTTTGAAACTCACAACTAAACAATTATTAAGAAAAGGATTGCAGGCGGATTCCCTGGAACTCTGAACTTGGGCTCCCCATTGAAGTGTTCCAGCTGTTCCTCCACCTACATGCAGTTCAAATATATGTAAACAAATGCAATTAATACAAAGCACCAGTAAGACTTGAGTGACTGCTATCCTAAAGAAACCAAACCTGGCTAAGTGTGGCATCCCTGGAATTTCTTGCACCTAGGAGAAAAGAGATCAGAATCACTGCCTCCCTCCTTTCAGGATCTCTTACTGCAGAGTGCAGAGCCTCAAGCCCATAAGCCAAATCTGGCCCACCATCAAAATCACTAAACAACACTTACATGCACACACACACTCAAATAAATAAGGATGCAGCCCCATCATTTTCCAGACAGTTGTGCCTGCCGGGGTGGAGGGGATGCAGAAGGGGACTGACTACAGGAGAGTTGGAGTCTGACCCTGGTTCCCTGCCGTAACTCTTGTAAGGGCTCCCTAGTTGCTGCAGTGGGGGGAGAATATGCTCACAGAAGGCATCCAGGCAGCCTAGGGCTTTTGGATGTCCATCTTGGCACCTGAGGAGAAGGAAAGTGGAAGTGGGCCAATGCTCAGCAACTCTGAGCATGTGGAAGTTCACTCATTGCACATGTGCACTGTAGCAGTGAGCAGAGCTGACTGTCTGACTTTTGCAAACATGAGGATACGATGCAGCTTTCTTTGCTGGCAGCTGTGCTGAGGTCATGTTGCATGCAGGGTATTTGGATGTGAAGTGGGGCTCAACCCTATGCACTAAAATGGACCACTGGGTTGGTCTCCGATTGAGTAGGGGCCAGTTATTGTTACTGGGTCAGGATCCAAGCTAGTTCAAGTACATGTAAAATGGCTGCTTGCCTCCTCTGCCACCACTTCCAAACCAAAGCACTAAAAGTAGCTGAAAATTAAGCACTAAGCTTAACATCCAGCACCCTGATCCAGGAAGGGAGTAACACTGGCTATATCAGAAACTGTGGGTGCATATCTTCTCCTTCTTTAGGAAGGATTACCTGGACAAGCCTCCTGCTCACAAGAAAAAAAGGCAAGTGCTCAGGGGACCAGCAGTGTGGATATGCAGAAATGTTTGTGTGCAGTGCTGAAAACCTTTGGGAAGACCATGCAATCAGAGGACCATTTCTTAAGACCAGCAGTGATCCAGAACAGGGATAGGAACACTTCAGGCTTGCCGGATCTGTTTTGTTCTGCTTTTTCAGAAACAAAACAAAAGCCCACTAATCAGAACCAGGTGCAAAATACTGGCTCAGGCAGGTGGACATATGCTAGGAATTAAGGAACAAAATGCCTCTGAGCACATGCTCAGAATTTTGTGATCAGTACCAGAATCAAGCTTCCAAGTTCTTCCCCACAAACATCCACCCCTGATTTTTCTGCATCAGCAACGTAAGTTTAGGGAGCAATGAAGCACTGTAGGCAGTGCTATTATTAGACATTCGAGTGTCAGAAACACTTGCTGATCTGTCCCAAATCTCCAAGAGATCCACCACAGATCTCCCCCTGCCTTCTTCCCACCCCTAATCTAAGAGGTGCAGGCCAGCAGAATCCTTCCCAAGAACCCTGGCCCAAACTGTGGGAGTTGCACCTCTCATTCTTAAGATGTGAACACAAGGCAAGCGGTTCTTGTCTGCCCTCTTTACGCCTGTACCGGTTGAGGGCATGGCGCAGCAGGCAGGGCAAAGACATCACCATCCCGGCGAAATAGGTAAAGCTTGCAGTGCCACGGCCACGGCAAGAGGAGGGGCGCTTCTAGAGGAGGCTTTTATTGCACCACCATTGCCCTGCCTCGTTCACGGAATCTGACAACTGCTGTCTAGCAAGCCTCCTCGTTTCTCCTGTTCCCTGTCTTAATTTTCCCTTGTCCTTTTTTCTCACTTACCCATTAAGAAAAGGCTTAGCTTCCTGACGGTTGGCGATAGGATTCCACCATCTGGAAGTTGTCCCTAAGCTATCCCAGGATCCTGCTGTGAATTTTCAGCGGGCTTTTTTTTTTTTTTTTCCTTTTCAAAGAAAGCCTTCTGCATTTTTACTTAGGCAAATGTAAGGAAGAAATGCACCGGCGCTGTTCTAGCCAGTAAGAAGTAAGCTCACTCCTGTCTTCCAAGAGCCCTGGCCAATTAGTGCCAAGGCATTAGAGTGATTGACAAGCAGGAGAAGAGGTGAGGTCCCGCTCCATTTTCCTTCAGGGCCTGCGCCGCTGTGCCAGTGTTAGTCAGGCTGTCGCAACAGTTTTTGGGATGACTTAAAGTCAGCAAATGGCCAATTATTTTGTTAATTATTGCGTTTTACCGGGCCGGGAGGCACCTTTTGGGTAGCAAAAGACAGCAAACTCAGGCAGCAAACTGGATTGGTGCCTCTCTGTTTTCTCTATTTACATGGACTGACCAATGAAGAGATCAGTGCAGCAGCCATTTTGCTCAATTGGCTAGGGCTGCATTTATTTTCTTGGCTGATAGGGAAGACATTGATTTTCCTGGCAGGAGATGAATTGGTCACCACGTGGCATGTATTTCTTCAATTGAAAAACTGCCTGGTGGGCATGCGACAATTATTTGTTTGACTTAAAAACCATTCTAACAAGGCTTTGTTAAAACTAACCGTTATTGAAAGTATTTAATGCATTAAGCACAATCCTGTGCCTGTTTGGAAAGGGAAAAAAAAACTTCCTAGGTCTTCTGGCATTCTCCAGACATTCACAGAAACAGCCAGAAGGGGTCTCCTGGGCCATCTAGTCTGACCCCTGGCTCCAGCAGGCTCTGCTCATGTAATCCTCAACATGTGGTTGTCCAATCTTTCCTTGAACACTTTCACTGATGGGCCCTCAACCACCTCCACTGCAAGCCCATTCCATATCTTGGGGTCCTAACTGTTAGGAAATACTTCCTGACATCCAATCTGAAGCCTGGTTCCTTGAGCTTTGTCCCACTGGAACTTGTTCTGCCCTCCACTGCAGGGAATAAAAGCTCATGGCCCTCCTCCACATGACATCCCCTTGGAGTCTCCTCCAGGCTGAAAAGACCCCGTCCCCTCAATCTCTCCTCTTATGTTATCCCTCCCAACCCAGCTACGGTTCTTGTGACCCTGCACTGAACCCATTCTAACCTAGCTATGTCTCTCCTCCAATGTGGAGCCCAGAACTGGATGCAGTACTCCGATTGTGGCCGCACCAGAGTCTTGGAGAGCGGTATCAACATCTCCCTAGATCTGGAGGCCATACTTCTAGCTATTCATCCAAGGGTGACATTTGCCTTCTTCACTGCCATGTCACACATGCTGGCTGGGGAATGTTGGGAGTTGCTGGGCTTTTTTCCTGTCTAAAGATGCTTAGGGTTGCAGTCCTAGGGTACTAGGCTATATGAATATATCTGAGAACAAAATGGGAGAAGACAAATGCAGAATTGTGTTGGGAAGAACTTCATATAGTAGAATGACCTCTTTTTAGGATTTTGCCAGCTGGCAGTGATTTACATTGCTCTTCCTTAGAACTGGTCTCTTTGTCTTCTCTCCACAAATTTTCTGCAAAGGAGACCTTCTGTAAGCAGGCTCTTGTTAAATGCATTTCCAGTTGGATAAAGATCCAGATTCTTTCTTTTCTAATATAGTTGGGCTCCCCCCAGTCTGGTGGCATAATTTCCCAGTTCCATATAATGGATTGGGATGGGAAGAGTGAATATTATGCACTGCTAAAGATGTGTATTCCAGAACTAGAGAGGAGAAGCAGACAGCCTTTGAAAGATGACGTTTCAAATCAAATCAAAAAGGGTTTCTGTACTGGCAGGGCACTGATGCAGAAACAAGGAGTAATTGTTGCTGTTGACCCCCACCCCCAATCATGAACTGCATTCCTCCTCTGGCACTAAGAAAACCAACCAGTGGTCCAGTGCTGCAACTGAAGAGTACTCAGCTTGCTGCCCAAATATCCTGTCAAAGTGCTGTTTCCTTTTAAAGGGGGAGAGGATTACTTGCACTTTTCCATGTTCCCAAACACCTAAGGGGATTGGGAAGAGGTGGAAAAGTGAGAACACGCTTGGGACAGTGTACTCCTGCCCAATAAAAGGGAAGGTCTTGCTGCAAAAATTCCACCAGCTACTTTTCATAAGCACAGATCACTCATGCTTTTGGCTGACTTGACAGCTTGCCTTTTGACAGCTGTCAAACCAAACCAAAAGAGGAAAGAGCTATTTGGAACCTTTCTGGATCCATGTCCAGGATTGGTGCCTGCTGCATTTTCACATCATGTGCGTTCCTGGAACTCAGTAAGTGTGCAAGTGCACACTTCCAAAAGACCAAAAGAAAAAAAATTAAAGGTCCAGAAATGTGTGCATACCAACCCACCCCATGTGGCTTATTGCCAAGGGGTTGTGGCTTATGCAGACTTGCCCAATGTCAAGCTGGTGGATAGGTTTGTTGCACCTAAGCATCACTCTTCAGATTTCTCCTATGCCAGCCCTACACTGAAACAAGAGAAAGTAAAGGGCAAAACAATTTTTAGACCATCGGATCTAAGAGAGGGGTTCAGGTGAGAGGCCTCAACTGCACCCATAGAAAGCTCCCCAGTTCCACCAGCAATAGGCATGCAAAGGACAGAGGTTGCCCTAGATCTGCAGGAGGGTTCCAGGATTGACACCCACTACATGATTCTGGAGCTACTGTAATTAATTCCCCCTCACTAGGAACGATGGGATGGCATACAAAACAAGGTAAGTCCACTCTTCCAAGGTCCACCCCAGTGTTTCCTTGGCTGGTGCAAGAAAGCAGGATTTTGGATGTGGCAATTTTTCACTTTGTATCCACCCCTCCACCCCACTTGGGATTGCACTTTAAGTGGTCCTGAGGATCTTGATGATAATCAGGCAGGTTGAAACTAAACTTTCTCCCAGCCCTTCATGCCTGCATCTGTGTCTTCCCATCCTGGGTTGTATGTCTTGGTTACGCTAAAGTGGATTGAGAATGGTTCGGCTGTCAAGTGCTACTATTTCTGTGGTGATCCCACGTACTGGGACTATCCTTCCCAGGGAAATAGTTTAACCCATCCATCTCGGCTTTGGGTGGGCTCTAAAGTCCTTTCCTTCCATTCATGTCTTGGAAGCCTTGTGGTGCTGTCTGCTTCCTCTTGTGGAAGGACAGTATCAAAGGAGGGCATGGCTGTGCAGCCGCCACGCCCCTTTCCCCAGCAAGGGCTCAAAGGTTTGCTCCTCCTCGCCTCATTGCAGCCTGCTTGTTTACCTGCTGCTTGCTCTGGCCCAGCCCATGGTAGTGGTGAGAATGCAGCATCAGATGCCCCTGCCTATTTGCTCGAAGACTCTCTGATAGGAAAGAGCAGCTGGGGACAAAGGTGGCAAGAGGGCCCTTTGGGGCCCCCTCAGTGTGCTTCGCCCAAGGGCACTCAGAAACCTGAAGCCAGCCCTGCCCTCTAGGCCTTTTCCTAATACTTTCCCTAATAAGTGGGTAAATCATGCTTCTGCCCCTTAGCCAAGATGGCCTATGGCTGAAGCAACGCCATATTGTCTGGGGTTGAGGCTGGCTTCATTTGTGCCACGTCCCAGCTTTGGCGTCAGTGATTAATCTCAAAACACACAAAATGAGTGCAGAGGAAAGCACCCAGCTCTTAATTTCTAGAGGAGGAGTTAGTTACCAGGACTATCTGGAAACAACAGCCTCTTATCTGGAAGCCCTCCCTCTGATGCGAGGGACTCCCTCTACTTCTTCAGTGGGGAAGAAGAAAATGTTATCTGGATGTGTGTAGGGGGGATTTTAATGTTACTTTATAGCATAAATTATACAGATTATGGTTCCAAGGTTACATGGCAGCAGGGCTGGCCCTTCCATGAGCCCCAATGAGGCAGCAGCTTCTGGAGGGCAGCAGTTTGGACCTTCAGAGCAGTGTCAGTGCATTAGAGTAGTCTGCTCACTGCCACAAAGCTGGCCTGCTGTCCTCAGGTGCAGCAATGGGTGCTCTCCTGGCAGCAGTGCGGGCAGGCCAGCTTCTTCATGTGAAATGGTGGGAGCCATCTCCTCCTTTGCCTCAAATGGCTTGGACCAGTGCTGCACACAGTTGCTGCCCATGCCGAATCTTGGCCCAAACTGTATTCTGACATGGCCGCCACACCCCGGTGGGCACGTGGAGAGCGTGCTTCCTTCTCCACTTAAGAACTACAGAGCTTTGTTTCCACACACTAGGGCCCAGATGTTTCATTTTCCTGCCTTCCATCCTTCTTTTGGCAGCTCCTCGGGGCAAGGGCCGTTTTGCACACCCATAGAGCTATGCAAATAATCTTCTCCCAGGCAGACTCTGAACCCGGGTGCCAGCCCTCTGTCCAGAACTGAATTTCGGGGCCGGCTGGAAAAAATGGAGAGGAGAGAGTGGCTTTGATGAGCGTCGCTCGCTGGCTCCGGCCCTTCCCCAGCAGCAGCGACAGCGCCTCCCGCGTGGCTCTCTGCTCGTTCATCTGGCTCCGGCCCAGCCTCCCCCCCCCACCCCGCTCCGCCTTCCCTTCCCTCGTTTTGTTTTGTGCGGCGACTCTGGGAGCGTGACGGAGGCGCTTAGAAAAGCGCTTATGCAACCGGCTGACCTACTAACACACATTCGCCGGCCGAAGGAACTAGGGCGGCGGCGGCGGCGGCGCTTGGAGAAGGCGCGCGGCACGGCGAAAGCAACGCGAAGGCTCCCCGGATGGCCACGCCGAGAGAGAAGCTTCTTCTTTGAAGAGGTACCCGGGGAGCTCGGGGCACGTCTGAGAAATCGCAAGAGCGGCTGCGATTGCAGCGAGTTGCGGGCGCTTTTTCCCCCTCCCGGGAGGGGGTGGCGGTAGTGGAAGCTGCTGTGCCTATAAAAAAAAAGGCTGGATTGTTTCCTTGCATGCTGGAGACTTCTGTTGCAGGATCTATCGTGTTGCTTGTCTGCGTGTATACATGTGTGCGTGAGCGCTTTGTTTGCGGGAAAGGTATATGGAGTGCCATGAGCATGTGGCTCTGCCCTTTTTGGTGTGGTTTGTGTGGCTAATTGCAAGTGTCCCCAGCAGCATGCACAGCATGTTGGAAGAGCCCGTGGCGACGCACAAGCCGGCTGGGGAAGTTCTCCTGCGCAAGCCCCATCGCTGCTGAAATGAACGATGCCGCGCTACAGCTGGGTGGGTTGCTTGCGCAAGAGAACTCCTGTGGCTGGATTGTGCACACACCCCCTCCCGTACGTACGCTTAACAACACAAACATTCGAGCTCCTCCTCTCCCTTCCAGCTTGACCTACTTTTTTTTTTTTTTTTGGGGTAAAGGGCGTGAGTGGTTGTGTGTGTGTGTGTGTGTGTGTGTGTGCGTGCACGAGGGGGCAAAGCCCAGGAGGTTCGAGAACTCTGGGTGGGATGCAAGAGAAAGCTTTTGACTTTGGCTAGCAGAATTATGTAAAGAACATAAATTAAGAACAACGGGATGGAAGATAAAATGTAGTGCATTGGGTTTATCTTTTCCTTAACAAAACCTCTCTAGTGTAATGAGACACACGGTGTTTAATCTGAGATAGAATCATTCTTCAAGCCCTGAGCTGTCACAGTGCTCCTGAGCATGTGCAGAATCTTTTTCCCTCACAAAGTGCAGCATGATGCCACTTAAGGACGAGAGAGCAGGAAGCACAGCTGGGTTAGGGAGTGTCACTTCCAAGCAGACTTTCAGATGAAGCTGTTCAGCTAACCACAGGCATGTGCATAAAGAAACATGCAATGTGGTGACAGGTTCAGATAGCACTGTTGCTTCTCCTAACTGGCCACCCCCCTGCTCCATGCAGGTGCCTATACCCAGCAAAACAAAACTTGTAGCTCTGTTTTGCAGAGAATGCAGAAATTAGCTTGGCCCACTGGTGGACCACTGGCCACTTTCTGGTACAGCCCCTAATCTCTGCTGGTTGCTAGGATTCTTGCAAAAAATGCTGGATTGGAGGAGCTTGTTCTGATCCAGAAATATACTTGGTATGTCCTTCAAATGAGAGTGGATACCTGGGGGGGGGGGTTAACTGAATACAGATTTGCTATGTATGAATTATTGAGTGCCTGAGTATACTTTTGTTTCATACATTTAAAAGATGGGAGCAGACTCCAGGGATTCTATTTTTTAAAAAGAAAGAAAAAACCACAGAGAGCCAAACTTATTCCACTCCTGCTATTCTGTGTATGCTCTGGGCTAATGTTAATATTCTGCACCAAATTCTGTACAAAAATGTGTGTGTGAGTGTGTATTTCAAAACTGTGGATTGTTTATATATATAAATCAACTAAATTTGCATATATTCATAGAGAGAGAGAGAGACTGTTAATAATGTGGATGGGTACAAAAGCCCCACCCCAATAATTAAAATTTTGCCACGGTTCAGCCCTTGGTCTGGATCAACCATGGTTCCATATACAATATGCAAGCTTTTAAGTTACACAGCACTTTCCATCAGGCTAGGTGGTGAGGTCTATGGGTTCCCTTTCAAAAGAAAGGTGGTGGGGACAAATATGTTTCTGTTTATAGCTGTTCATAGCTGCACTTTAGAACATTATTCCATTTGAAACATTCTCTTAGCAATCCAGTCTGAGGAAGAGTACTGTGTCACTCAGATGCTCATGCACGGCATTTTGGACACTGGTTAGACTGATGCAAAGTGTCAGCCTGAGTATGATCTTGTTTGACTGAGCCAGCAGTCTCCTCATTTTACAACTCAGGAAATTAGCTCTTATTCATAAAATCCTCATCCCATGCAAAAATTAGAATACTGCCTGCAGACCCACAAATGCAACTGAACCAAAATGTTGTGGATGCAAATACCACATACGAAATATTCCCATCATGCCACCTAGATCTATACTCACCATCATGAATCTGGCATAGCACTTTACACATAAAGCAAACTTTGCAGAGATACAACATTCCATAATTTAACTTGATTGTAAAGTTGCTTATTTTGTCACAATAATATGCTGCCCTTCTTCCAGTAGCACTGCACACAGTGGTGCCCCCACCCCACTACCAACTTGAGCCTCACAACAATCCTTTGAGGTAGGCTAAGAGAGAATGACTGACATGAGATCAACTTTGTGGTTGTGCAAGAGTTGAACTTAAATCTTACCAGTCCATGTCCAACACTTGTGTTTTTACTCTACACTGCTTAAAGGCTACCTAATCCAGGTTGAGTGATCTCTTGGTCATCTGCCCTGGATGGAGCAGGGTGCTGGCTAGGCGGGGCTGCCGAGAAGTATTCAGAGTTGTGACATGGAGCCTGTGATTCCCTGGGCGGAGGCACAGCGCTGAACAAGCAGCAGCAGGTGTGTGTGTGCCATTCATCGCCAATTCACAGCTTTCTTTCTCTAGCTCGGGATGCTAGACACAGGAATCAGACCACGTTTCGACTGACAAGCCTCCAGATTTACCCATCTCCCATTGCTCCACCCCTTCCCATCCCAGAATACATGCATCTTTGAACAGAATCTGGGTTTACTTCTGCCCCTCGATGCTCTTAACTACTGCTTGCTCTTTCCTTCTCCGCAGAAAAGAGGATCAAGGCATTCTTGGCCCCATTCTCCTCCTGCCATTCCTGGCCAGGCCATACTGTGCTGCCCACAGTGCACTAAGTGCCAAGGTATCAGCTGACCTGCAGAGACAAAAATGATTACAGGCATCCAGAGTCTTTTCAACAAAGCATCTAATCCCAATCATGGCCAAGAGCTTCCTTGGAGGTCTTGAGATCAGCATGTTCCTTAGCAATGAAAATACTGGGCAAAGTGTGTGTGTGTGTGTGTGTTTACAGAAGGGCTTGCTTGCTGCCACATACAGAGCCCCGCCCCAGGGTTGAGCAATCTTTGCTTTAGAAGGCTTTTCTACCCACTTGAGAACATTCAGCAGGCCAGGCACTCGCATACACAAAAGCGAGGGGGGAGCCGGAGGCATCCAATAGGAGGTCACAGTAGCAAAGACAGTTGTGAAATTTGAGCATTGGGAGGCCAGTCGACAATAGAGCACAACTTGGTTTATTCATGGGGTGCTCAGCTTTCCCAGTTGTCTTTTCCTCTCCCCTGTTTCTGTGCCTTTGACAGCAGTTTGAGCTCCAAATACCTTTCTCCATGTGAGCAAAACTTCACCTGCTGGTTTTTGCAGAGCAAACTGTTGTCAGAAGGAGAGAAGCAGGGCAGGCTGCATTTCCCCCCGGTCAATTAACAACTGTACCTACTCCCATACTTTTAACAACAGCAGCTTGACTGCAACAGAGAAAATAAGCAAAGGAAGCTTTTTACAGCATTTTATCTCCCTCCCAGGAAAAGTTTCTCCAGTTTAATCTCTGTATGTCAGCTTGCTGTTTAATGGAGATAAACTGAACAGGTAAAAAAAAAGGGCAACCCAGTACTTTGCCACACTGCCTATTGTGTGTGTAATCAAAGTAGTACTATATTCTTAGGATTTCTTCTCTTCATATGTGCTTGAATAGGGAACAACATGGAATATCAGATTCAACTTGGAGGAGTTCTTCTGCCACGTGCAGAATTGAGCGATTTAATATGGCTCAAATTGAGAGAGGCTGGTTTTTTCAAATCCTCTGTTACACATGTTTTGTCCTGTGAGAAGAGCTCTTTGGCTCCGGTCTTTTTTGGAAAGCTGGTGAGAAGGTAGATGCAAGATGATGCAATTTGACACCGAGTGTGAAATCTACTCCACGTATAGCTTAGTGGTTGCTAGGCGAGGCCAGGCCTGGAGGCCCATGCCTGGATAGTGACTACCTTCATTTGCCGAGTGTGAATACTGAGGGAACAAACTCTTGTAATGTGCTTTTCCCCCCAGAGGTTTCATTTTCGAGAACCTCAAAGTATGCCATGCCCTGTACAGCTCTAACAGTACTACTTATGAGATTTGTATCTCAGTCTTCCTGCAAGGGCTCCAGCTGAAGTTTACAGGATAGGTGGACTCCTCACACGCTGAGATACTGATTTTCTCAAGTCCATGTAGTGGTTCAGTGGCAGCCTCAACCCAGATTTTCTCAATCCATGCCTAATTTTGATAGATGTTAGTTCTGCCTGAAAATAAAGGTAAGCCTGGCCTGTGACCGCCAGCTAAGAGCTCAGTTGCCAAGCAGCTGCTTAACTTCTGCAGGTAGGCTGGCTAAACCCGGGAGCTCTCCACTGCTTGCTAAAGGTGGGCCCCCTCCTTTGGCATCTTGACATTTTCATTGTTTGCTCTTGGCTATTCCAGAGGAATCCTGTTGCTTTTTTCTGGCCCATAGTATAGTTTGAGATCCTGGGCTGTATTACATAGATAAGGTAGAACTTCGTCCCCTTCCCCACACCAAAATATTGTAGGACTGCCACATTTTTCCTGAAAAAAGCGGCTTGCCAGCCAGAAATTCAACTGGTGCATTTTCCCCCATGGCATTTCTGCTTGCCATGTTGCATGTTAAAAAGCTCTGTCGAGGGAAATGGCAACCCTATGCAGGGTGTATAGAGACTTGCTTATGTGGAATATTGTCTAGTGATGAGGAAAGGAAAGCAAGACGACAAATTATGGTGGCTCAGCTCCAGCCCGGAGAGGAACAGAACATTCTTGCTTGGAAAGAGACGCTGTCATGTAATAATATTACATCATTAACCAGTTGTGTGGGAAGCCCTACAGAGAGGAAGCATAAAGAAGGGGATTGCAGCTTGGAAGGTGCAAGTCATGGGGTTAAGGGGAAGAGCAAACCAGATCATCCACCCAGTAGGAAGACCTGTGAAAGCAGCCTTCTCACTAGCAGCCTGAGGTTGGCTTACTAAGGGAATTCCCACATTGACTAGGACCTGTTGAAATCCAAGCCAGAGGACGAAATAGGAAATATTTATACTTGCACACACACACCTTTCCCTGGCATGCTTGTCTTGTTTTACAGTGATGAAGTGGTGGTGGACATTTAATCTGCTTCCTTTCTGTATGCTGGGCTGCTCTTACAAGTGTGAAAGCTGTGGTGGGAAGTGCTTGTCAAGTTGTTGAACCTGACTGTAGCTGTTAGAGCTGATTTTTTGGAGATATTTGAAGAAATCTCTGATTTCTTATGTTCTCCAGTGTATACAATCCCCCTACTCATGTGTGCATGTATACGCCAACACGTAACTCTTCATACATCTGATGTAGTGGACTTGAATGCATGTAAACTCTTTTCTGCAGTGAATAAGACTTTGAAGTGTCAGAGGATTCTCTTTTTCATGCGCGCGCGCTCTCTCTCTCCCTCCCTCCCTCCCTCCCTCCCTCCCTCCCTCCCTCCCTCCCTCTCCCTCTCCCTCTCCCTCTCCCTCTCCCATAGACTAACAAGGCTAGGGTTGTGCCCTCGCCTGCTTTCATAAGCATGGTGCATGTTCTTGGCCCAATCAAGTAAGCCCAGGTAGCCCTGTCTTCAGACCTCTGGAGGGGGCTGCCAGTTGTCCAGCAATGAAAGTATCCATTCCAGTTAGGCTTCATTCTGTGCCTTTCAGAGGAATGTTTCCGTAGGCAGAACCCATCCCTTTTGCAGCTCTTTGTGGCACAGACCTAAACATTGCCACCGTATCAGTTGCTGTAGATCAAGCCTCTGCCAAAGGGGCAGCCACAGGACAGCATCAAAAGCCAGCCACCCTACCTTTGCCAAGAACCAGGACAGAGAGCCGGCCCTTCCTGTGCCCTTACATGCTTCTCCACATAGCACCTGTTGCTCAGTGAGGCTTTGTCTCTTCTTCTGCAAATATGGCAACCCTAACCCCCATTTTGTAGGTATTCCTCATGTTTCTCTTAGTCTACTGAATTTTGTAACACTAAGTTGCGGGGGGGATGCCAAATGGTGTGTAAGGATTCACACATTTGGGCATGCAGGTGTGTAGCTTTCTTTGATCTACACCTCCTCTGTCCTTCAGCTTATAAGAGGGAGAAAACCCTAACCCGATTTCGTGATTTGCAGTGTTATCACACACCATTTCTCCCTGAGCTAAACAACCTCAGACCAGTCAGTCAATCTTTGTCAGAGAGACTCTCCAGCCAGAGCTCAGCTTCTACAATGAGAAGTGCTGTGGCTCAGCTCCTATCTGAAATAGCACCTATCTTATAGCCTTAGCTTGGAGGACATTTCCTCCTAGCCGCAAGTGTGCAAAAGATGGCTGGGATTCATTACTTGTGAATGAAAAGCACCCTACTTATGTGCAGATGCATTCTTACTTTCCTTTTATCTGCCTGGCATTGTGTAACCATACAAATGTATTCCTTTTTCGTCTGTACAGAGTAATATATGTATAGAGGCAGAGGCAATTCTAAACCAAGAGCTTAGATCAGAATTTAGATCGGTCTTTGGCTATGACCTCCTTTGCAGGCTGTCAGCCCCACTGCCCCAGGGAGGTGACGCAAATCGGGAAGTAGGTCATGTTGCTATTCGTGCCCAAGCTTGTAGCATCCTGGTTGCATACACCCAACCTGCCCAGCCTGCTGGCCACTCCACGTGCCACCTGAGGCACAAGGCCGGGGCCTGCAGGCAGAGCAGGGTGTGGGATTGGGGTTGATTAGCTGGAAAAGTTATTTTCTTGGCCTGATGCAGAATGAGAAATAATGTGGGGGCAGGGAGAGGGCTAGCTAGAGGTTACTGTCCCTTTCCTTTGTGACCTAGACAGTGAATTTGAGGTGATTTTTTCGGCTGCTATGTGTGATTCTTGTGGTCAACATTAACCCAGTCTTCCCCAACTTGTGGCCCTCCAGATGTGTTGCTCTGCAACTCCCATGAATCTGCTGCCTCAGGACTTACGGGAGTTATAGCCCAAAACATCTGGAGGGCCCAGGCTGGGGAGGGCTGTGCTAGCCAATCACAATCTAGTGAAATGCCCCTTGAGATTGTAGAACTGGTATTCTTGGGGGCCAATTTTTCTCCAGTGCAACATCAGAGTCTCTCACGTCCCCAGTATACACTAGACAGATTCGCTCCCAGCTATTGGCAAAAGGCTCAGACATGGCCACATAGCAACCCATCCTGACCTTTGCTCTCCAGAGGATTGTTTTTGATAGCTCTCCTTCTATGCCTAGCTGGGGACATTTGTATGGGGGCAGGAGGAGTTGATGGCTGAGTGCAAAATTAAGTTTCCTATGGGGCAATTCAGTGATTTTAGAACTTTGGGCTGTGTGCTTGTCTGTGATATTGAAGAAGCAGAACTGCATGGGATGGAATAGAGTGTTACAGAGATATGCAATTTAAAGAAAAAAGTTTTGGTCCTGAATTCCTGTTAATATTTTCTCCTTGTGCTTTGGTGAGTACATCGTAGTTTCTTCCAGTTCCTAAAACAAACAGAGCTTTAAAAAAATGCAGTATGTTTACGTTTGCTCTGAGCTTTGCTAGGCATGGCATTCTCATTGCTTTCTCTGTCAACATTATCTGCGTAGGGAACAATCACAGGTAAAGCAGCCCAGAGAGCAGCCGGAAAAGCAGGCCGCATGCTCTGCCTCCCCTCTGCCCACAGGGGCTGTGAGCTGTGGGCTAAGGCCCAGCAGGAACTCGCGACAGAGGAGAGTCAGAATATGGACGGTGGCTTCTCCTGCAGCTCCACATAACGCCTCGCCTGCCTCCTATTGTTTCTCTGTGCAGAAACCGTTTATAGGCCAGTAGGTTGCTGGCGTTGTGCCTGCGCTCTCTTTTTCTGGAGCTGTTGTGCAATCCGTAATCATCAGGCCTGTTTTGACTGCCTAGCTTGATAAATATTCAGTGTTTACTGACCTATATTCCTGCTGCTTGTGCCTGATGCACGTAGATCACATGCAAGGAAAAGGAAGGGGGAGCGCCAGCATGATGGGTGAGCATGCCGCTCCGCACACATGGCCCTGCTTTTCTTGGGAGGGGAGCTTCAGCATTCCTGTGTATGTGTCACGGTGGTGAGGAAGGAGTGGTTGTGTTGGCTTTCCTGGTGTCGGCTACCTTGCTTGCTGCCCCGGTTCCCCAGTAGCCGACATGCCTCTCTTGGATCTGTAACTTCCGAGGGCAAGATTCCCAGCCTGCCCTCGTCTGCTGAATCCCCCACTCCCCCCCACCAGGGTAAGAAGGAGTGGGATTAGCCGTCTACCCGAAAGCAGCAAGAAAAGGTGAGGGAGCCGGTGTCATGGCCTGGCTTGAGACCTGCCGGCAGGGCTGAGTGTGCCACTTTGTGAGAGGAAGGGGGAGTGGATCGTGTGCTTCAGAGCCTGTGAGAGAGGCATTGTTCCTGTGCACAGAAGTGGATGAGGTGAGATGTGGGCTTGAACACGGTGTGAGAGGGAGAACGGTGCGGTGGGGCTGGGATCCAGGGTGTCTGGCGGCATGCTGCAAGGCTGCCTCTGAGCCACGCAAACTTTCAAGGAGCTGCTTTTCCTTTGCCTGCTGTGTGCTGTCTGTCTGTTGACATTCAGAAGAGATAACATGCAGTCCATATGACATAAAACAGGGCTGTGTTGCCAGTGCTGGGATCATTTGTGTGCAGTAGGTATGCGTGGTACATGCTGTGTGCACACACGCTTGTGCACACTTGGGCACTTGTGTGTGTGTGTGTGTGTGGGTGGCCTGGCAGGCAGAACGTCTGTGTACGTCATCCTGTGCTTGTTTTTGAGGGGGTGACCCCACCCACTGTGTGCAAGCACACTTCTCCTTCTGGAGGGAACTGGAATGTGGGGTGTGGCGCATGTATGCTGGGCCGCAGCAGCGCTGTCTGAACCTGCTAGATTATGTAAACGGAGCCTGAGGTGTGTGACAGCACTGGGCAGAGATGTAACACCCTCCCTTTGTGTCCTTCCTCCTCCTCAGGCGTTTCTGCTGCCTTCTGGGCCTGACACAGTGGTTGCCATTGACACCCTTCACTTCCCACTGTGCCTGCCCTCCACTAACATCTCTACTCTCACTGCCTGCTGGAGTATCACTGAGAAGCCCCACCGGATTCCAGGGAATCAAAGGGCACCCTCCAGCGCCTGAAAAGGAGCCTGCGGAACCCTGAATCAAACGCGGTCTGGCTGAAGGAATCTGAGGGAAGCCCAGCTCCGGTGGATGCCCTAGAAGATGGTCCCCTTGCTTTGGACAGTAGCTTTCACTCTGTTGGGAGCTCAGGGCCCACGTGACTGCTGCACCTGGAGGACAGCTCAAAGCCGTATTGGAAGCCGCTGCCCTGGCAATACAGCTTGATCACAGCCTTGGGTGCAAAGCTAGCAGGAAGCCTCCATTCCAGCGGCAGCTGTTGGGGGTTAAACTTTCTGGCAGCAGAACTGCAAAGCGGGTCTGGACACTGGTGTGGAGGAGACGTCGTCGTTCCGGCTGTCAGCCTTCCCGTCCCTCTCCACATGATGGAGGGTCTCAGCTCACCTACGCTGTGTGTGGCAGGAAACTTCCCTGGATTCCACCACGACGGCATGATTCAGCGAGCCCGGACACTGAAGAGCAAGCCCAGTGCCAACTGCAGGCGAAAGCGAGAGTTTATCTCCGATGAGAAGAAAGATGCCAGCTACTGGGAGAAGCGCCGGAAGAACAACGAGGCTGCCAAGCGCTCCCGGGAGAAGCGGCGCTTCAACGACCTGGTGCTGGAGAACAGAGTGTTGGCACTCAATGAGGAGAACGTGCGGCTCAAGACGGAGCTGCTCCAGCTCAAGCTGCGCTTTGGCCTCATCAGCACGGCGGCCTTCATGGAGAAGAGCCAGCAGCTGAGCACAGCTGGCGCAGGCGCCACAGCACACCTGTGTGCAGGTGGCAGCCGGGACGTGTACTCTGGGCCCCTGTCCCGGGCCCCTCATTCGGAGGACTCCTCTGAAACGGAGCAGTCCAGCCGGGACAGCGGCAGCGTCTTGGCAGCCAAGTATTCACCCCGGGGCTCCCTCTCGGACATGTCGGACGGCTCGTCTCGGGATAGCCCGGTGCCACAAACCCTGGGTGAAGCCCAGGCTGTCAGCCGAGCCTACGGGGATGCGCCCTTGCAGCCGCAGCCGCAGCAGCCTACGCCCAAGGGCCCTGTCACGCGCGGGGTCATCCTCTTCAGTGCCAATGGCTTCACTGCAGTGGCCCCCCTGCAGCCCTTGATTCCTGAGCATGAACAGCAGGCTGAAGGCTGCACCCCCCCATCCCCCAAGAGCCCCTGTCCAGAGCGCAGTTCCCACTGCCAGCAGGAGGGGCTGCAAACGCACCCCGACTGCTGCTCCACGGTCCAGACCTACGGTGTGCCCACCAGTTACTTAGAGGGGGAGCACCTCAGGAAAGCCCAGGGGCCCAGGTCCCCCTTTGAGGGCTACACCAGCGAGGAGAGCAGCGAGGAGGCCAGTTGGGGCTGCTCACCCGCCTCCTTCCCGGTGCCGCTGGATGCCCACCCAGATGTCAAGACCGCCGCTCTGCCTCACAAGCTTCGGCTCAAGTGCAGAGCGCACAGCAGCGGTGTGCAAGAGCTCTTCCCTGGTCCCAGCACTCTCCCGGCCGGCTGCTGTCAGGAGGCCCCTGCTGCACCAGACTGGGACAGCGACCGGCATGAGGAGGTGTCCGCCCTGGTGCGGCAAGCATTGCTCCTCAACGAGCCGCCCTCCTCTGGCAGCACCATGGAGAGGCTTTTGTGTCGCAGCTCCGGACTCCACTCGGACCACGTGGTCCCCAAGGACCCTGCCAGCCGGTGGGAGGATGGCTGCCATGACGATGGCCCCAGGCCCACTTGAAGGGGACGCAGGTGTGTGCAAAGATCCGGATTGTTTGTTTCTGTTTTTCAAAAACTGACCTGGGGTTTTGGATAGGAAGGAAATTCCACATGACCGGATGATCTGTGGATCTGGGGAGAGGAGAGGAGAGGAAAGGGCCTGGACAGACCCCAGGGCTGCTGGCTTTGGAATCAAGAGAAGTCGTGATCGTGAGACACAAAGGCATCCCACAAGAGCTGGCCCTGAGAAGGGTCCCGTGCAAGGACCAGCTCTGGAACTACAGAGATCAGGAGGGTGGTGGGACCCCTGCTGTGTTAGTCCCTGGGATTCCGTCTGTAGAGGTGATCTGTCTCACTAGGCTTGGCTGGCTGGCTGCTCAAGGGGCTGCCAAAGGTGCTGTTCCTTGAAGCAGGTTTTGGGATCATGTTCAACAGAGAACACTGAAAAGTTGGCATCCAAACCACCCTTCCCTGGTGCTGAGGCTCCTGAGTATTACTACTGGGGCAGTTGGAAGATTGCCAGTGACTGCATTGTTTTCCCTGTCAGGAGCTTCTTGGTTGAATAGAGATATTTGTGTTTTTAAATACTAAAATAAATGTACAGAAAATCTCAAGAAACTCTTAGAAGCTTTGGAGTGTTGCTTTGGAGTGGGGAAAGGCTGCACCAAGAGCTGGAAGAGGTGGCCATCCTCTTGCACGGCGTTGTGATGTCACAGAGGAAGGGTACCTGTGCACTTCCAGTCTTTAATATATTTACATTGTGCCTTTCCATCCGACAGATCCACAAGGAAGTTAAAAGCATACATTTTATACAAAAATACAACACTGAAGGAGTAAAACTTAATGCCCTTTCAAAAAGCTACATTTAGGAACAGCATGCAGCTGAGGAAATATTCTTCAGGAACCTGACAGGATAAGGAAATCTTACCCTGGTTTCAGACAATGCAGCAGGGAGCGCGCAATGTAGACAGTGTGGGGAAAAGCACTTTGAGTGTGTGCGTGTGTGTTTGTGACAGAGGGCTGAGTGTTGGAGATGAAAAGTACAGAGCATGGGCAAGGTTGATGAGGCTGGGCAGAGTATGCCAAGAATTGACTCTCACCTCTTGTTATTTGCTTCAGACAACTCAATGCTGGCCTGGTCCCTTATGGAGTTGATATTTAGTTTGTTTTTCTCAAGAAGGAATGGCTTAATATCAGAGAAGGATCCTGGTGGCAAAGCACTAGTGGAGCTCAGAACGTAGGCTGATAATTTTTAGTGCTTACAAGGAAGGAAAGAGTTTTATCAGCAGCTGGATACAGAAATACCCAAAGGCAAGAGGAGACAGAATGCCCATCAAATTCATTCTCCCCTCTCCAACAGTTGCCAGTCAAATGCTTCTAGGGAAGCCACATGGGTGCCCTGTTTTTGCCCTCCTCAGCATCTGAGGTAAACTGCCTCCAAACATGGTTGTTCTGTGTCACTGCTATTATGGATCAGGTAAGATAAGAGACTTCTGTTGCTGCCCATTTGTTTGTGGGTGGGATGTGAATGTGATGGTGCGGAGGAAGCAGGGCGGGGGGGGGGGGAACTGCATTTGCATATATCACATTCCAACTAGCAGGGGCAGAGGGCAGGCAAATGTGCCAAACTGCTTCTGGGGAACTGGGTAAGTGTCAGCTTTAAAGGTCTGAGTGTTTACCTCCACTGAAGGTTTCTGATCTCTTTCTGATGCGCCCACTTACTGGGCACTTAAGTCAGGGTGGGTCCCTGGAGCCCCAGCAGCAGCCACGTTGTCCCCCCTGGTGGGAAGCCTTAATCCATCCCCCCCCCCCCGCTTTTTGCATCCCTTTGAAGGCTGGTGGCTCCTGGCCCAGGGCTGCACTTCCTTGTTCTGCAGCATCAGCATCACTGGGTCAGGGGAGGATTATCCCTGATTTACAAGGGCAAGAAGAAAGTGCCAGCAAAAGTAGGTCATCAGCTCCCCCTCTCCTTGCCTGCACAAACACACATGCTGGGGGGGGGGGTGCCAGCCAGGGGTGTGCCAGGAAAGCAGTCCCACCAGAACAGAACACCTGGCCTACGTCGCCGTGGCAGCCGCCGGCACCAGGACTAAAACAGTGATACGGTAGCCAAAATGGCAGTAGGGGGCAGGCCTGGGAGAGCCTCCTGCTTTCTTTACTGCTCTCTATTGAGAGTGAGCTAGCCAGGCAAATGGGCTTTGGGATGCATAGTGCTCCAGATGTTGCAGGAGTCGCTCTGGCTTTTGGGTGGGAGTGGCTGACTCAAGGCCCTGCAGATGTTTGGCCTATGGCTCCCATCTCCCCTCGCCATTGGCTATGCTGCCTAGCCCTGACGGGCACTGTAAGCCAAAACATCTGGGGGACCACAAGGTGGCCATCACTGCTCTTGAGCATGTGAAGAACTCAGCAAAGCAAGTGTCATACAGATACAGACAAATCAGGCAGCTAACTTGTTTACCTGTTCCTTTTGGCAGCAGTCTGTCATGCTGACATTTGGCAGGTGGCAATTTTCCTGACCTGGAGATGAAACAGAGTGGAAAAGTATCACCTGCTTAATTTTTTGGGTGTTTCATAGTGCTCTGTTAAAGGCACTATGGAGCAGAGCTCGTGAAAAAACATGTTAGCATCCTCCTAAGCAAATGGCATACAAATTGCAGCTTGGATTTAATGTTCTCAAAACCCAATTACTTCCCAGACCATTTTGTAAAGGAGTGTCTGAATTTGATCTGCTTCATGTGTCAGGACAACCTGCCTTGGAAAGGAAGCCACTGGTGCGTTGCCACATTGTCCAGACCTAGATGACCAATCCCACAGGGGGTAAAGTCCAGTGACCTGTTGCTTGGCAAGGAGGAAACTTCCCCTGCTTCTGTTCTTCCCAAGCTCACCTTGGCCACTGCCAGTGCCACTCATCCGATGGGTCCCCAGCTGCATTTCTGGGTGGCTGGCACCAACTTCCTGCTTCCCCCACTGTTTTGCTTCCATGCAGCTTTTTGCCTTTAAAACTTCTATTTTCTGGACATTGTCAGTGTAGTAGTTGGAGTGTTGGACTGGGGACCTGGAAGATCTGAGTTCTGGTCCCTGCACAACCATTATGCTCATTGGGTGGCTTTGGGCCTCTTACTCTCTCTCAGCCTGGCCCACTTCACAGGGAGTTTGTGAGTATAAAATGGAATGGAACATTGGGTTCTGTGCAAGAAGAAAGGGGAATGCAAATGCTATGTACTAATAATTGCAGGAGCTACCAATACCAGTGGTGACATCCAGCGACAGCTCCTTCAAAGGGCTGAAGTTGCTCCTTGGACAGACTGCCAGGAGTCCATAAAAACACATTGTAGATTTGTATTGTTTTTGTTGGCGTTTAGTAGAACTTGCAGGACTGCAGAGGTTCATAGTGCAAGTAACTGAAGTCCGGACTGGGGCAATGTCCCAGGCACAGTAGGTATCAACCCTGGACGTTGCCCAGAGAGTCCCCACCCCCTTTTACTTCTCTTGGCAGCTATCTAATGGCAAGTTGTCAAGAAAAACCAAAGGTGTGAGTAGTTTTTGAAAAGGGGGTGATGTGTTTGAAGCCCCTTTCACAAGGTTCTCAACTTTTCACCCTTCCAGTTCTCACGGTTGTGCACATTTTGCAGCATTTCCAAGTTTCTAGGTGCTCAGGAAAGTACAAAAGCACTCTCCTCTTTTTGGGAGAAAAGGAGTATCGATAGCTTGACAGCTGTCAAAATCCAGGTTCCTTTAAAAGGGGGGTTGACAGGACAATGTGTGGGTTTGGGATAGGGTCTCTGATGGGGTGTGTCCTGGTCAACCCCCAGTCCCCAAAAAATCAAAACCCAGAAATCTTCAGAACCAAGGTGTTTTTATGGAAGTAAATCCAGAAGTTTTCTGCCAAGTGATGGGGCTGTGGAATACTGAAGACATGCACACTCCACTCCTATGTTCTTATGATGAGAGTGATCATCATTGTGCCAATGCCTTCCTGCCCTTAGTAAGCTGGGCCATGAGCTGGAGGAAGCCAGATGGACCCTGAACTTAGAGGAGTGACTCAGTAACTGGAGTCAGCTCTCCTGGCTTTTGTGATCCAGGTGACTGGCTGGTCACCTTGCCTCTTGGCAGCCACCTCCTTCCAGGGATGGCTGAGTCACCCTAGAAATCATGTCAGCTCCGCCTGTATTGGCCTATGAGGCCTTAGTGGGTGTCTCCAGACAGGCAGCTGCTACTTCATCAAGACCGGTGGACCTGGCCTTATCCAGCAGCCCTGTGGAAGTATTGCCATCATGGGTTGTATCACTCTGTTCAAGCATTCTTGCTTCACCGATACTAGACTAGCTGAAGGAAGTGATCCAGTTTTAATGGGATTAGAAAGGGCAGATGGGAACCAGAATGTCTTGATTACAGAAATGGATGGGTTATTCAAGGATTGGTGCAAAAAATGGGTAAGACACCCTGTGAAACTCAGTAGTGCCCAAGTCTGACTTCCAAAGTTAAAGGAAGATGTGAGGCTCAAATCTTGGTCAATTGCAAGTAGAGCATCACCATTTCAAGCAAAATGGTGGGCAGCATGGCAGCAGGGGACACCCAATTAGATCTTTACATGCCACGCTAGGCATGCTGGAATAGCTGCCACCAGGCCATGTACAAATACAAAGCTTGTACAGGAGAGCATCCTGGCAGATTGTGCTCCAAGGGTCAAATACATTCTTGAAGAGTGTCCCAAACCCACCACTTTAGATGGCCTACCTTGCTGATTGTGTCAAGGAATGTGTGTAGGGGTGGACTTTTCAGTTTCTCCTGTGACAGGAAGTGCTTCCTTGAACCCTGGGCATGGGGGTGGTCCATCATGTATTACCCTCTTAGATGAAGATCACAGCCCCCATGCAGAAGAAGAGATTAAATGTGTTCGACTCTGAAGCTGGGGAGAGGAACTAGGCCTAAGGAATCAGACAGCTGCAGAGCTGGCCAAGTGAATGAAGAGCTGGAGGCCGCAATTCATCACACAGGATGATTCAAGGTTGTTTGGCTGCTGAGAGTGAGTCAGCTCACTGGTGAGGCTGAAGGGGCAGCCCCAGCCTTACTCAAAAACCCATTGACAGTGGGCAGTGCTGTGGGCGTGGCTCTGCACCAGCTTCCTTGTCCTGGTCCAGCGGGCCGTGTGAGACACAACTCACGTGCACAATAGCTGCCTTGTTCGTAACACTAACCTCCTGGCACAGCGCCTGGGATGTTATGTAACCACCAGGCTCTGGCCTGCTGGAGGGGAGCCAGGCCCTTCCAGGAGGGAGGAGGCCTGAGGGCTGAACACGGGAAATGGCAAGAGCCGTGTGATCCGCACAGCACGTGGGAGCAAGCGAGCAGCTTGGCCACAGGGGCCCTGGCCCCTCTCTGATGCCCTGCTGGGGCAACTCTTCCTTCAAACCAAATGCCACTTTCATCAAGGAGTGGTGATGGCATCTCATCCCAAATCCAGCTCTTCAGACGTCAGAAAGCAAGTGGGTGAGAATTCTGTTTCCTCGCCCGCCACCCCCTTCCCAATCCCAGTACCATCAGCAATCAGAGGAGGCAAAAGCCAGACATGCTGTACAGGTTGGTTTATTAACATGACGATGCGCCTGCCTTAATAAGCCCGGAGACAGTTACAGTGGTCCAGATGACACTTTGCAGGCAGACACTATGTGGCTGTTGGCTTCCCATTTCCTCATGATGGAAGCTGGGTTACATACCTTTATCCGCACAATGGACGGATGCCAACACGGCTGGGCTCCTTCACTAAGCGCCTGTGCATGTCTGACCTCGAGGGGCACAGCACTCATATACACGCCCACCCAACAGGGTAGCCAGGCTTGCCTATGCCTAGGAGCTTCTGCTTGGCTAGAATTTTCCTGCTGCTCTCCAAGGACTTTCCTGCCTTGTAGCCACAGCCCCAGCAGCTCTGGAGAGAACATGAATGTTGTCGATCACATGCCTTCCCAATTATGTCTGCCCCCTCCACACCACCCTATAGGAATTATGCTCCCCAGTTTCTTAACGCACACTGCCGACATTGCTGACTCACCTGGAGCAAACATGATCCCTAAGCACTGCTCTAGATCTCCTGTGTTGGAGGGTGCATATGGCCCAGCCGGAGCTGCACCAAGCTGAACAAAGCCCACCTCCCATTTGCCACAGCTTGCCAGGTGCTTCGCAGCCTGCTTTGGTAGTCCCAGGCAGGCAGTGAAAGAAGGTGGAACAAGCCCCCGATCAGCTGCATTTGGCCTGGCCGGATTCTGAACAGCATGCCAGCTCTGAGGTCTCAATCAGGGTAGAACTGACTTTCCATTGAACACTCATCTTTTGAGTAGAAGACTGGATGACTCGGGACCCATCATTCTTCAGGAAAATAAGTGCCTGTTGCTGCTGCAGCTGCCATCTGGGTAGATGACCATGAATGGGCAAAAGGATGTTATTGCAGGATAACAGGCATGGAATTGGAGCGGGAGGAGCAAAAGGGGAAAAAAGGACTTCTACCATCAGCTGAGAATTGCATAGACAGTATCCCTTCTTGCAGAGGTACCTGGACAGGTGAGGGAGGGGCAGGAGGTAAACTGGCAGCTGGGCACAGCAGAAACTGCTTCAGTGCAGTAGCATCACCATCAAGACCACAAGTGATATCATCTTAATGGACGGGGGGGACGGTGCCATGTGGGGCAGCCTTGCCAAGTTCCTGGGCTGGAGTGAGTGTTCTGGGTTTCAGTTTCCTTCTCAACTTCCCCAGGCAAAGTATAGGCCAGAAGCAAGGGCAGGGGCAAGGAAAGGGAAATTCCATTTTTCTTGAGCTTCCTCTACTGGGCCCCATCCTTATTTCATACATTGTAGGAGTAGCTCATGCTTGTAAAGCTGACTGAGCATTGCAAGGGGTCTAAAGCCATGTGTGGGTGGGCTGAGTCTGGCATGAGAATGTTGGCTCCATCACTTTTTCCTTCCGATCTCCCTCTGAGCCCCCAGGCATCGCTTGGCTAAGTCCCTGCTCTGCCAACTTGCCAAGCTCCACTCTCTAAGTTAGAGCTGGAGAGCTGGCAGCTCTGGCTTTGCCGCTGGAACAGCTGTAGATATGATGTGAGGTCACTGGTGCACACCTAAGCATGGCATTGCCCATTTACAGCTCAATCATGCAACCAAGGATTGAAATGCATGATTGGACACCACGGTCATGCATTTTGACCAGCCAGCAGCTACAGGAGAACATCCTTCTTTTGAACAGGCTGCTGACACAACTCTGGTGTAGTAACAGCACCAGCCGCCCCAATTTTTTTAGTTCCTTTCTTTTCCAGCCCAGTGGCTGCAGCTTTGCCCACCTGATGCTCACCGTTGCTCCGGAAGGGCAAGAGCTGAATGGGCCAAGGGCCTTTACAGCAGTTTTGCATGTGAAGGGACAGGCAAACCACAAAGGGCTAGGGGAGACCATCTTGCAGGATGGCTCAGAGGCTATGCTCCACTTTTGCTCCTAAGTACAGTTGTTCCACTTGGGCGCCTGCTGGGAAACTTGGGCATCTGCTGCTTCAAGCTTCCCAAAAAGGGAGAAGAAAATGTAAAAATACAAATTTGGAAGGCTATTTCTCCCCCTCCTTCAAAATGGGCTCACATTCCATTTCCACCTTGGGGCCCACAATGAGTTCGCACTGCATGTACCGCATGCCTTTTCTCTGCAAACATCAAGGAAGGGTTTCAGTAATAACTTACTGAACCACTTACATAATGGGCTCATCAAACTGAGGCTGCAAGCAGAAGGGCTGAGGGAAGGAGGCCTGTTCATCAAGGACAGCTCCTGCGTGAGACGAGATGGTGCCTCAGTGCCTCAGACGGCAGCCGTCAGAAGGTGCAAATGCCTATGCAGTGAGAAGCCATTTCTCGCTTGAGGCCAAGCCGACTATTTGTCTGTCTAGCCCGGCAGTGTCTCTTCTAATGGGCAGTGATTGTCAGGCAGAAAAGCCATTCCCTGGCACCAAGGACTCAGCCTGTCGGCATGTAAAACATGTGCAAGGGCTAACCCAACACATTTTAATGCCCGAGATGGAAATCCTAGGTGGCATACTTCTTCAACTACTTGCTACAGCATTACATTGCACTGGGGAACTCTCACAGCCTTCCCCAACCTTCAGAGGCATTTGGACCACAGCTCCCAGAATTCCCATCTGGCAGGGCCATTGCCTGGGAATTCTAGGTGTTGCTGTCCAAATGTGTCTGGAAGGCACACAGTTGAGGAAGGCTGCTCTCTCACAAGCCCCATTTCAGCTGAGCTCATGCAGGGAAACTTCTCGTGTCAGATTTGTCTACTTTTGACTCTGCCCCCTTTGAGACCACCTCATTTGTTTTCATGAGTAAGAGCTGCAACCAAGCTTTTCCCTCAGATTGACATAATCAAATCAAATCAAATCAAATCCCAACTCTTGTGTCGTTTGGAATGGAGAAACAACCCCAGGAATTGAATGCTGAGCCATTTGCTTCATTAGAAAATCCAATTTGATCTTTAAATTGCTCACTTCAGTGGGATATATAAAATCCACTACTTTGCCCCAGTAATTAGAAAAGTAAAATCATGAATTCAAGGATTCTGCATCTCCTTGCTTCACCTAAGGCATAAAGGAAGAAAAGATTGCTTAGGATACGGACTGAGCAATTTGAAAGGGTGGGGGCTGTGGCTGTGATGGATGGAGCGTCTTCCTCCAGTATCAGCCTGGTAATGCTACAAGTGCTGTATGTTGTCCCCTCCCTGGGCTGCCATATCCCAATCTCAATCCACCAATGACAAATTTGCAAGATGTTGGAACCCCTTTGCATGCAAACCTGGCATGCAAAGATCCAGATGCAACAAGAAGAATTATAGTTGGGTTTTGCACTTTGTGAATTAGCTAAATCTTCTGCATTCAAACTTAGCTTGGTATATATATTCCAGTCCTAATATCTTTTCCTACCTGTCCATTCCCCTTTTATCCTACAGACTTGAAGGAGTAGCCTGAAGCATAGGGCACTGGGAGTAGGTTTGGGAAGGGAGTGATCACAGTATTAACCATTTCATGTATAGAGTAGTCTTGCTCATATATATATATATATATTTATATAAATAATATAATATAATATATATAGTGAGAGATATGTATAGATACTTTACAAGGCCTAACACTGGACATGCCATTCACAGAGGATGGCCAGGGGAAGAGTGGGGAGGTGTCACGGCCTCTGCCCTTCATATTTACAGGTGCTGAAGGACCAGCCCCCTCCACCACTGCAGGGGACAAGGCCTTGTTACCCCACCGCACTGCCACTGCTGACAAGGCAAAGACAAGGGAGGCATCCCCAGAGGGCAGTACAGCGAGCAAGGCAATCCTCTCCTCTCCTCTCCTTCAGTGTGCTGCCCCTTTCTTCTCCAGTGCGGGAGGAGCTGGGCGGGGGCTGTCTCCCGCGCACTTGCCCCCGGAGCCCAGTGCAGGGCCGTCTTCTTTCCCCCGCTTCCCCTTTGCCTCAGCTGGGCCTCGCTTGAGTCCGTTCTTGGTCCCCTCCGGGCACAGGCAGCTGGGGGTCTTGGCGCAGGTGCCCAGCGTGGTGTGCTCCTCCACCACCTCCAAGATCCACTTCTCCTTAGGCGAGCCAGCCTTGTCCTGGGAGGGCTCCGAGGCGGGCGTGCCCTGAGCGCCAGGCTCTGGGGTCTCCTTGGGCTCCAGGACAATGGGGACTGGTCCCCGGGGGGCCACCTCTGCCTCCCCGCTGCCCTTTCGCCCCTGCTCGTGCTCTTGCACGGGGCTCAGCGCTTTAGCCAGGGCCCGATTCACTCCTGCAAAGGCCTCCTCGGTCTGCACCGCTTGGCTTCTCCGGCACTCCCCGAGCAGAGCTTCTGGTCCTCTGGCCTTGGCGCCAGCCTCTGCAGCAGCCTCCCCTTCTCCCGCCCCAAAGCTCAGCGGGGACTCCTGCCGGCCCATGCGCCGGGTGGCAAGGGGCTTTGGGGCCCCCAGTTCGCTGGGGCTCTCGCCGTCTGACTCGGCCAGGCTCTGCAGGCCAGGCTCCCCGTAGAAGTCCTTGCGGTACTCGGAGTGCACCACCTCCAGGCTGTGTTTCCTCACCACCACCTTCTTCTCGGAGCTGAGCGGGGAGCCCAGTTTCTCTGCCGACTGAACCCGCTTCAGGAGTGGGGAGCGAGGGGGCTCAGCACTCTTGGGCCGGGGCCGCACCACCGGTGGGGAGGAGTGGAGCTTGGCTGGGAAGCTCTGGGTGGTGTTGGAGCTGCCCACGGTGTGGCCGGGCAGGGGCGGTGGGGAGGACTGCGTGGGCGAGGGGGTGTGGGCCAGAGGCGAGAGGGGGATGTTTCCAGCCGACTTGCAGCGAGCAGAGCGATACTGGCGGTGCAGCTTGGGAGACAGGCCGTGCAGCGTGCTGGGCCTCATGTGGTGGGAGGAGGTGGCCGGCGAATTGGGGGTGCTGGAGGCTGGGGAGCTGCTTTGCGAAGAGGCACCTATGAGGGGACAAAGGCAAGTGAGGCAGGTTCAGCGGCACCAAGCATCCTTGCTTGGCAAAGCAGGTGGCAAAGTGGGTGGGGGGCTGTAGGAGGAAATCCTGACACAGGACTTCCTCCTACAGCCTCACCTGAGTAGGGCCGTCTTAACAGCATTATGGGCCCTGGGCAAACAAGTGTACTGGGGCCCCTACAACAACTACAACTACTGTTAATTTTGGAAGTTTTCCAATTTTCCAAGGGTTAACATACACAGATTAGTATGGGGCCCACGGGCAAGTGCCCATCAGGCCCATGCGAGAAGATGGCCCTGCACCCGAGCACGTGTCAGGGCACTGCCACACTGGAAGGACACGCACCAGCAGGACTCCTCGGTGTTTCTGCACCGCCCTGGCAAGAGCCGCCCTTGTGCGCTGGCCTTCCACACCTGGCCTTCGGAAGGATGCAGATGCAGAGCATTCCAGTCCCAGGAGGGCCGCAGTGCCAGCTTGTGGATTTCCCTGAGGGCATTTCTCTGAATGCTGTTAGGCTATGGGACACTTTGTTCTTACATCAAAAGTACAGACACTTTCATGGCCCCCCACCATGAGCCTTCAAGCTGCCGTGCTGACCCCACGATTCCCTCTAGTCTGCCGCGTAGACCCATGAGGGATCATCAGCATCGAAATGTAGCTTGCAGAGGTGAAATGCATAAAAACGATTATACGTGGGGGTGGGGGGCTGCCCACTGGGCAGTGAAAAGAGAGCGCTTAAAAGCAAGCGGGACCCTGCGATGCCCAGGGGAGGCAAACCGGATGGGACTGGAGGCCAGCGCTAGGAGTCCTTATGTGGGGGCAAGAAGCGCGCACTCGCAGCACGCAGGGGAGCCGCTCCCCCATTCTCCTCAGGGCTGCTTCAGAACAAGTGCCCCCCATTGCTCTGGATCCCCCCCCCCGCTCCCCTGCTGAAGCCTCCTTACCTAGGTAGGCGGAGTCAGGTGTGGAGCGCAGGCTCTGGGTGGGCGATCGGGCACCCAGGCCGTGGGTGGGCGAGCCGGGCAAGCTGTCACTGGAGGACAATGAGCGGTTCAAGGAGGACAAGCTGCGGCTGGTGTGCAGCAGGTTCGACTGCTTGGTAATCTTGCGGAACAGGGAGCTGCGCTTCTTACTGCCAGGAAGGAAGGATGGTTTCAGCCCTGTTCAGCACAGCTGGTTTCCCCCCTGCCTTTCCACTGCCCCTGCTTGTCCGTCTCACCTCTCCTGCCCTTCTTTGCTGGTGCTCCTCTTGTTCCTCCTGGCCATCTTGGACTTGTAGCTACTCTTGCGGGCTGGCCCAACCCGAATGGATGTGTTCTCAAAGGGCGTGGTGGTCACCATCACTTTGTTTCCGCTCTAGGGGAGAGAAGGCCAGGGAAAGCTGGCTGTGGGGAAAGAGTGGAGCCCTGTGCCCCAGCTCCACGGGGGCCTTCCGTGCATGCTGACCCACTCCTCTTACCTTCAGAATGAGCTCCACCACCTCTGTGTGCACCAGGCCATGCACTGGCTCTCCGTTGACGTGGGTGATGAGGTCTCCCGCACAGAGCCCTGCTTCATGGGCTGGCCCACCTTCCTCCACGTGCTGCCAGGGCAGAGCACAAGACAGGATCTTGAGGCTGCCCTGCCCATTCGGCCAGGGGATGCCTGCTCCTGCTGGGCGGAAGCAGGGTCCTGGCCTGCACCGCTCGCCTCGTGAGGCACTGCGGAAGGCAAGGGAAGGGCATTCTGGCCCAGGCAGGCCCTTCTTCGTCCTGAAGCAGAGCTGGGCGACATGCTGCTCAAGCAGCCCGTTGGGAGAATTCTCTGGCTCCAGCGGGGCCCCACCTCTGCGTACCGCCGGCTTCCCAGAGACTCCCCAGCTCTCCTAACTGCTGGGTGGGAGAGGGTGTGTCCCCACTGGGAAACCAGGTGTGCGCTGCCAGTGCGGCGGAGCAGCAAGGAGCATGGTCCTCCTGCACCCTGGTTCCCTGCAGAATCATGTCCCCACGGTCCTCCCAGCAGCAACAAAAATGCCGGAAATGCAGCTGCACATCCACGCCTGCTTGCAGGACAGGGGCGGGCCCTGGGGGCATCACGCTTGCCCGGCAAGTGCAGGGCTTCGTCTACCCAGAATGCCCACCCACTAGGCCTGCTTACCCAGACGATGTGGTGCACACTGTAGACATCGCTATCCCCCATGTACACCCGGATGGCACGCAGCGTGAAACCATACTTCTTCCCGGAACGCTGGATGGCAATGGGTGAACGCAGGCTGGTGACTGCTGGTGAGTAGTCCCGCGATGGAGAAGAATCCCGGGATGAGGGGTTGGAGGAGAGCGACCGGGGAGACATGGGGCTAGCCAGGGGGGAGCTGCTGTGCTGTTCCACTGCAAGGAGAGAGAGCGTGGAAGGGTAAGCAGGAGCCCTGCGCGGTCCTGTGGGCCACGCTCACCACGGTGCCTCTCGCCTCCAGGACAGGGCTGTCTCCAGGGTTGTTCCACTCAGAACAGGTCTAGTGAAGTGAACGAGACCAAGGACAGACTCACACCAGATACAACCCCTGGCTCTTGGCCTCCCCAGCTCTAGGCATGCTTGCTCCCTGGCCTCTGCAGCCAGCCCACCACCGGCTGCCCAGGACCTGTCAGCAGCAAGGGAATGGCACAGAACCTAGAGCATGGGGTAGTGATGGAAGGGGGCTATTTAGGGCTGGTTCAAAGACTGGGAGTGTGGGAGCAGCATGCTGGGTGGGGGTGGCTGGACAGCAGAGCTGGGTGCTGCAGGAGCCCCGTGTGTGTGCCTTCTGCCTGAGAAGAGATGCTAGTTCCTAGCAGCAGCGCATCCCCGGGACCCTGCCCCGCCCCTGTTCCCTTACAGTGCACTGTACTGACCACAGCCCTAGACAGGCAGCTGCAAGGGCCATGTGCAGGGTGAAATGGCACACTGCAGAGAATCCTATTTGGCATGACAATCTGCTCCCCCAAACTTCCAGCTTCATTTAAAATGAAACCAACATTCTAGCCCCCATGGTAGCAGAGATCAGTTGGAGGGTGTGTGGGCAATGCCTACTGAGATTCCAGAAGGGATGAGAGTCTGAACAAGATCTCCGGGGCCAGGGTTGTTCAGGGCTTCGAGTCGCTTACTTGCCTTTCCCCATAAATAACAGAAGGAAAAAGAAGCACTATGCAAAATAGCAGAAGCTGCAAAGTAGAAATCATGCAAAGAACAAGATAACATGCAGATTTGCTTCAGTTGCATAAGTTATGCAGGTTGTAGAATTCCACTACTTCTGTGGCAGACATGTTTAAAATTGCAGAGTACACACAGCCCGGCAACTATGCTAGACGTACCAAAGGGTGGGGACAGCATGCAGGGCAGCGAAGCAGAGGTCCAGGGACGGGGCGGCCCGTGCTGGGAGCAGATGACGAGGCCTGCAGTGCGGGCAGGGTGGAGCGTTCTTCCTGTCAGGAGGAGGAGAGCTGTCCCCCGACAAAGGGGTGCCATTTTGCGCAGGCTGGGCAGGACCGTGCGCACGGTGCCATGTGAGAGGAGGGATGGGGCGTGTACACAGGGTGGTCTAGGTGTGGCGAGGGAGCGGGGCATGTTGAGTGTGTGGGATGCCATTCCTGTGGGTCAGTGCTGTGTCTGCAGGAGCAGGGACGCGTGTGCAGGGGGCGAGAGGAGGAGGGCCGTACCTGTGGGGATAATGACGGACAGCGCAGTAGCTGAGGCGGATTTGATGACCTTGCCCCCTGTGCGGGAGCTGCGCTTCTCAGCCGTGGAGTCCCCTGAGAGCTGCTGGTGCCGGGCCCGACGCAGCACCAAGTCATTGGTAGCTTTGGGGGCTGATGGGTCCAGCTCCTTTGGGGGCTGTAGCTCCCCCGCTTTTGATTTATCGCCTAGTGGGGAGGGGAGAGAGAGGGATGATGACTCAAGCCCTACATCACAGGACCACCCTCCAGGGACCCTCACCTTCCAAGAAGGGCTGCAGGACAGAGAGCCAGCCAGGGGAAAGGCCCCCACCCCACCCCCTGGGTGGCGCGCTACGCAGGTCCACCTCTCCTCTGCCTGTGGGTGGCAGGTGCCCCCCACGCAGAACGACGCTGCTTTTCCATTCCATCTCACTACGTGGCTGGGGAAAGATGGCGGGGAGGGGGAGGCATGGCGGGGCACCCAGGCTACCCCAGCAGATGCTCCGAGTCCTGAGGTGAAGCCCCATTTCACCTTCAGACTCACAGGAATGGTGCAAAGAGGAGGAAGAGAAGGAAAGGGGGCACTTCGACACCTGAAAGGGCTCTTTGGCACGCCTGACGCTGCGATTGCCAAGCTGCAGGGGGCCCTCACAGTGGGCTGCCCATGCCCGAATTAAGCAGCTGGATGGGGTGCCGCAGAGCTGAAGCCGTGCAGTTCAATCCTGGGCTGCAAGTCCCTGCCTTGCTTTTTAGGAAATCCCAATCCTTTCTCCTTCCCGTTAAATAGGGGAAAACCTCCGATGCCATCCAAGGGGATGAGAGGGTTCATCCATCCTCCCCAAAAGTGGCATCAAGAAGCACCAGTCAAATCACCACAGGCCTGAAAGGGGCCCTGAACTGCCCTGGACATCTGGCCCAACACGCTCACCAGGCAGAGGCCAAGCACGGTGGGTGGGTCCTTAAGCACAATTTCCACACGCAAAGGATTTTCGCGGCATCTGCAGCCCTCAGAATTGGACCTGAGAAGCCCAGCTTTCACCCCAGCCCACCGCAAACCCCCTCACACCCTCCTAATTCGGAACAGCCAGAGCTGCGCCGTTGCATGGCCTCGTGGCCTTTTAATGCCTTTCAGCGCTTCCACCTGATGCGTCTTCAGCTTTTGAGGAGGAAACAGGTCAAATCGCCCAGCCGCAACCAGAGCCCTGAATGCCAGCAGGCCTGATGAGACTGGGGGGAGAGGGGACATGGTGTGTGGCAGTGAGCAGCTGCTTGCGGAATGCACAAGGGGGCTTGCTGGCCACGGTTCAACCCTTTGCCAAATGGCCCCTCCACCACTACCCCACCCCACAACAACACCATGAGTTGCCTTCCCCTGGGGCCAGTAGCAGGAAATCCAACCCAACAAGGGAACTGGTGTGGGGTGGTGGTCAGAGTTAGAATGGGGACCTGTGAGAACTGGGTTCTCATCCCCACCCTGCTATGAAGCTCAATGGGTGACTTTGGGCCAGTTGCTCATTCTCAGCCTAAGCTACCTCACAGGGTTGTTGCTGTGAGGATAAAATGGAGCCGTGTAAGCTGCCTTGGGTTCCTCATAAGAGGAAAGAAGGCAGGATAGAAATGTCATAACAACAACAACGGCTTCCAGTTTTGAGAAGCTTTTGAAGGCCTCATTCCAGTGAAGGAAGGGGCCAAAAACAAAGGGGCAAGGCCAAAAACATCCCTCCCACAACATACTGGGCTTCAAGATCCACCAGGACACTGAAAACCCTACTCCAAGCTGCATAAGAATGGAATAGAGAACCACAAATTGATTTCCCCCATAAAGCATCAGGATATTTAGCCCAAGTCTGTAACAAATACAGTCAGCCACGCACATTGCCAAGCCCACTCTGTTGCAATTCCCAGCCTGGGGAATTTGGGAGTGGGGGTGGGGTGCAGAAGGTAGCATCCCATGGTAGTCTTACACTGAATGAATGAAATCTAATCATAGGCATTACCACCGTAACAGCCATTTTATTTCAATAAAGTGGCATATTCTGCGTAAGACTAACACAGATACTATTCAGAGAATGTGCATTTCCTCGGATGCAGGGCATGGCAGCTCACACTCAAGGAAAGGGAAGTTTCCCACCGAAAGTTGTGTTTGCTGGGGGAACAGATTGCTGGATTTCCTGCACAACTAACTGTGCATCTGCTGTGCAGTTTCTGCTGGAAAGGTCCTCAGAGGAAATGGAGACCTTAATGATTCAGTGGTGGCTTCACTTATTTGGGGATACACACCTATTCCAAGAGGCATGTAGTCTCCCCAGCATGGATCACCTCTCCTCACTAGAAGCTGGAACAGATGCAAAAAGGGAGGTGTCTCATCTCTCCCAGAATCTGTCTATGTCATTCGCATGCCAATGAACAAGAAAGCTAGGCCTCCGGTCGTGACGCCTGCAAGAGGCTGTTCTGCCTGCCTCACCTTAGCCATGACTCACCTGCTTCAGTCTCCACAGGGGTAGGAACCTGTCTGGCATCTGCTGCTGCTCCCTCCTTGCTGTCTTTGCCTTCTGCCGGTGGCACAGGCCCCAGGGGCCCATTTTCCACTGCAGCCTTCACGGGGCCCTTGCCAAGGGTCTCGTTGTCACTCTCCAGTGGCACAGCAAAACGGCTGGTGTCCATCAGGGCCGAAAAGCGTCGCCGCGCTCCCAGTGGGGGGCTCGAATCACTCTCCGTATATGATGATTCAGAGGCTGAGAGACGCTTCCTGGGAAACAGAAACAAGCAAGCTGGAAGGGTAGCCAAAGATGGGAGACCAGGGAGTTAACTGGAGTCAACGTTGATTAGGACACCTTTTTTTTATTAGGGCTGTAATTGGTACATCAATCAATTAAAGCTTCAGTTAGATGGACTGAAGCTTCAATTACACAAGTTCAAGTGGTTTTAGTCTGTTTTGCTTCTAGTGTAAAATTAAGGTAGAAAATGAAAAAGCTTATTTTAAAGATGGCTTTCATTCATAAGAATGAAAAATAACAGGGTTATTATATATTATTAAATACTATGCTATTAATCAGGGTTATTATATGCTTTTCAAGGTTCTTGATTGGTCACGTAGGGGGTTTCCAGATGGAGAGCAGCTAATGCTGCCATTCATAAGGAACTGTGCAGCTCTTCCATCTTCCTTTCCTTCAGCAATTTGCCATAGTCAGAAAACAAGAGAGAAGCGGCAATGGGAAAACACAGAATGGCCATAAGCAGAATACCACGATGCCTGCACTGCCACACTCTACAAAGGTGGCAGGGTGAGGGAGCAATAAAGCAGTGTCTGGAACACCCTTGTCCTGAGACCATGATGGTATGAAAAGGTATCTTAATTTTATAGACAAATTAATTGCTGGGATTTTTATTAGACAGGTGCTGAATCTGCACATAGCAGCCTTCACTGTTAAGTTCCTAGGACATGTGAAGTGCTGATAGGAAAATGAGTTCTCTTTCCTCCCCACTGATTAAAAGCAGCCAGCTCAGAAGGTGACATCCCAGAAGCTCCCTATCCCACCTTTACTGCCTGGAGTTGCACACAGAACGGCGGAGCCCTGTTCCCTGCCCTGCTCGTCCAGGCCTGGGAGAGAGATGGCTGCTGCATAATGGCACAGGCCGAGACTCACATTTCTGGGGAGTTAGTGCGCCAGCTCTTGTCTCGGAGGGTGAAGCTGCCCAGTGATTCCCGTTTCCCCAGTTTCTCATCCTTGTGCTTGTTGCTCTGGTCTCGCTTGGTGACACCTGGAGTCTTCTGCTCATGCTGGGACAGGTGCTCCATGCTGCTGTACACCTGAGGAGGGGGGCAGGGGGAAGCAGGCGAGCTCAGAAATGCTGAGGAAATGCATGGCATGGGCTCACTTGTTCTCATGACACAGGTGTAGAAATGTTTTCCGTAGAGAAGGCAACATCCAGGCTCAAGACTGAGTGCACGGCTGTGCTCGAAGGACTTCTTCCCCCCTCGAGTTCGATCCTTAAATCTGCCCCCTGCCCTTCACTAGTCTCCCCACTGATCAGGCTCGCTTGCCCTGTCAGATCCTGCAATGCCACCCCCCTCCCAAACCAAACCCCTCAAGAAGAGTGGTGTGTGTGGAAAACTGACAATGCAAAAGCAATTAAGCACCATCTGCAAATTGTTTCCTGAGAGTGACCCCCCACCCCACCCCACCCCACCCCACCCCTCTCTCACACACACAAAATCACATAGAGTGCAACCTTAAACCATGCTGGTTTTTTTACCCTTGTCGGTCTGACATGACGTCTGAATGCTGTCGTGGTATTTCAGCATGGTACGCTCGGCCTTTAGAACAGCTGCTGCAGCCCGCTCTATGGTTTCTCAGCACTGCAGTGGCTTGTGTAGACCCGCTGTCTGAAGCACAACCCATCCTGGTACGAAGGCTGGAACCAGGGAGCCACTTGGCATGAGTGACTGTTGCTGCTATTAGTGGGTGTCTAGTCAGAGAGTGCCCCGGACAGCTACACTTTGGCACCACCATGTCTGCTTCTTGCCCTGAAAATCTCTGTGGCAGAGCAGGTGCTTGGCTGGCCGGAGCTGGGGAAAAAAGCAGTCCTGCACAGTTGACTGCCTTGGCGCCACTCCTGCACGCCTGAGGGAAGCCCATCAATTGCCCGGTGGGTGGCGAGGACCAGCTGGGGATGCCCACCCAAGCACCTTTCTTACAAATGCGAGTGAGAAAGAGGGCCGAGCATTGCCTCCCCTTTGTTGCTGCTACTCACAAGAAAAGTGCTTGGGTGGGTGCATGGCTGGGGACACCTCTGCTGCAGGTGGAGTGAGAAAAGGGGGCAAGCACTGCCTCCCTCCTGCAGTCTCCACTTGCAAGGATGTGCCCTCAGGGGGCTGCCAGCTTGGGAACAGCCCTCTTGCTGGTGAAAGAAAAAACAGGGGGCAATGGCAAAATCTCTGAGTGGCATGGACCTCAACCGTGCCTCACAGCCTGTGATTCTGCCCTCTGACTTAGGTGCGAGACCCCTTCCTCAGGCACCCAGGGGGTAGGGCAGAGCGGGGATCAGCTGAACGGCCCCCAATTTTACACCACCTCCCAGCTTATGTGAGGGGCTTCCCTCAGGCTAGGGCAGGGAATCAGCCAAGTGGTGCTGCTCCTTCCTGCAGCACCGCCCAGCTGACTTCTCCCCCTTTTTCCCTGGGTGTGTCTTAGACACTTCTCCCTCCTGCTCTGGAGCCGGAGACAAGGGTGCCTGATCGGCTCCCTCATCTCTTCTGCCACCCTTCAGGGCATGAGCCCTGTTTGCATGGGAGACCGCAGCAATCTGCACTCAGCTTGAAATCACAGCTGTGGAAGAAAGCAGCCTCATTCCCCCCTGCAGTGTCTCCTATGTGCTGCCTGGAAGACTGTGAGGGAAGGAGATGGCAGGAGGAAGGCGTGTAACTACCATGAGCCTGATTGTCTGTCAGGCACATCGAGGCAAAAAACGGTGAACCATCGTAACCACACAGGGCTGCTTGCCATGGAGGGGGATGTGAAAATCAGGCCAAAATCTGACTCTTTTGTACTCGCTGGGCACTTCTTTCCTGTACTTGGCCCTGGCCAGGACGTGAGCCTAGCTATGAACAAGTCTGCAGACTCCTGGGAATGCTAGTGGCTTCTTTGTGCAAAGTATACAAAGCTGCGTGTGCAGCAGCGGAACTCTGCTCGCACAGCAGGTGCATGCACGGCACATGTGCAAGCCAGCCCCACAGACTCAGTTGGACTTGCTTGCTATGGGACATCCTGTTCTTGTAAACCTCCTAGTGCCTATGGGAATGAGGTGGTGCATAAAAATTAAGAGACAGACAGACAGACACAAACACACACCTGGCATGAGGTAGACACAGGGCTGAGAGCAGGCCAGAGTCTGGGGAGCCTAGCTGAGGAAATCTGATGGATTCCCACCCACAAACCAGATTTCTCACGCATCACTAAACATGATGTATTTGCATGTGTGTAAACATGTGTGATGTGTGAACCCAGCCACTCTCTCATCATACAGAAAACTGGAAACATGCACTTCCTACTTATTGGTGAGTAGACATCCAGGGTCAGGCTGTTGATGGCACCCCCACAGCCATGTACAACTGAGCCTTCTCTGTAGACATGCATGGAGGTGCATTAAAGGTATGATGCAAGTCAGTTAGATATGCATTCCCCTCTGTCCTTACCCTGCCTCAGATTGGCACTGTGCTCCAAAACACAAATAAGCTTTCTAGAAAACACCAGTAAGGACAATAACAGCAGAAGAGACAGCATTTATGGCAAAATTCAGGTTTTCCTGGTATTTCACATCCCACAGCTATGTTCCAGCAATCAAATTGTGGCTTAAGAAGCTGAGGAATGAATGAACCTTGTAGCTTGGCATGCAGAAATTTTGTTCCTTGCTCTGCGCCAGTAAGCCAACAAGCCAAGATGCTGCTATAAACTATAGTCACCTGTTATGTCTGAGCTGAGAAACTATCCAAAGAAGCCAAGATTGGCTTGTTTAGAAGCCAATATACATTGTTGCAAGTTTGGACATAATGGGAAACTCTGGTTGACTGCAGCATCCTGGTTTATTCCATCACTTGCACTTATGCAGAGTGGCTGTGTTGGGTTGCCAGACACTCACGCACATGTTCATTAAGCTAAGATGCCCAAATGCAGCCATTATCTTAGTCATCTTTACAACAGCCCTGACACAGAGTCCAATAGCATCTTCATATTTTCAGGTAAGGAAGGCTGAGCCTGAAAGAGAATTGTGGTTCACCTAAGACCACCTTTAAGTTCATAGCTGGGGCAAGATTTGAACTAAGGACTACTTGGCTCATCCTCAAAAGCTACAGTGCTACATCAGTTCTCAGATGTTAAAGTTAAGCATCAAATTAAAATGCAGTGACCACCTTGCTGAATCTGGGAGAGCACGAGGAAAACTGCCGTATCTCGACGGGTTCGTCTTCTGTTGTATCATCGTCATCATATGAGTTAATGTGATGATACCGATCGGAGCGAGCTGGAAAAAGAATTTCAGAGATATTCAGAAATATTTTAGTGCTATTTTTAAAATGCACACAGCAGCTGCTGGGGAGAGGGTGGCTAATAATTACAGGGCGTGGAATACATTTGTCGGAATACATGAAGCTGCCCTACAGCAAATGGTCCATCTAGGCCAGTACTGTTGACACTGACTGGCAGCCTCTCTCCAGCATTTCAGGTAGGGGTCTTTCCCAGCTCTATCTGGAGATGCCAGGGGTTGAACTCACAACTTTTTGCCTGCAAAACATGCGCTTGGCCACTGAGACACTGCCCCTTCCCTCCCTACTGTGGGGGTTCTGTGGAAACTGCTCCCCTGACCCTGCTGTTTGCATCGAGGGGCAATCTCCCATTAAGGCATCCAGAATCCCCCCTACATATAGAGAAAGCACAGGCATGGCCCTCAGCTGGATGAGCAAGTTCTGAGATTAGATATGTGTGGGGTGTGGAAAGGTGAGCAGGCCATCAGCTGCACTTTGTTAAACCAAAATGTTTGGGGTGTGGGGGAAGGCGAGAAGGAAAAATGGGAACACTTGCTGTCAAAGTAGCTGGTGTCTTCCTCAGATTCTAGGTGGGGAATGAACTCTGCTTTCTGCCTCAGAAGTCCATTCCAATCCAGATCCTTGAAAAATGCATGCTGCTTCACCTCATAGGCACCACCTGCAGACACCGGACATTAGGGTCTTGTTGCCCTCTGCTGGACAACACCACAAATCAAATGGGGAGGGGGCAGAGGATGCAGGTTTTGCCCAGAAATGTGTGACGCCACTGCCAGGCAGGGACTTTGGGGATAGGGGTGGGCCAGGGAACATTGCCAGAGGCTTGTCAAGGCCACAGATGGTCAACAGAGTGATGTCTGCACCATTTCAGAAGAAGCAGAAGCAGAACTATTGGAAAACTGTGGACAGAGCCATCCCTCCCACCTTCCAAATGAGCTCATGCCAAAATCCCACCTCCTTGATCTGTCCTTACCTGCTCCCAGGCGGAGAAGTGGGTTGGTCTGCAGGAGGCAGGAGATGAGATGCTGAGCATCTGCTGGGAGTGCTTCCTCCCCTTCTGGCCACAAGATGTCATCTGAAAGCAGCAGAGCAAAAAGCTGTTGAAACCTATGAGACTGTAGCTGGGGGAAGTGGAAGGATCTCCCCAATGAAGAGAGGATTGAATCAGTCTCCGTGACTATAGGTGCAACTTAAATAATATCCAACCTGCTTTTATCTCAGCCCTGAAAAGCAGGGGGGAAGGAGATCAGCCCAGAGTGTCTCTGAGCCCAAGGACTTCAGCTCTATCCCAACACTTCAGACCTCCTTGACCCATTCAAGCCCTTTGGTATGAGCAGGAGGTCCCTTAGCCACACCTAGAGCAAATTCCAAGTTAATGAGCCCAGAGGGGGACCAGAATGGCCAGCACCTGCCTATCACGTACCGGTGATGACCTGACCAAAGAGCTCCTCCGGGGTGTCTCCAAAGAAGGGCACGCAGCCTACCAGGAATTCGTACAGGATGATGCCCATAGCCCACCAGTCCACTGGCTTCCCGTAGCCTTGACGAAGGATCACTTCAGGCGCAATGTATTCAGGGGTCCCGCACACCTGTCAAGACATCTGTCTTTATTCAGCCAAGGCAGAGGTTGGCTCACTCAGCTCCAAGTATCCCACCTAGTACACAGTCCACACTGTCCATTGTTTTGACTAGCCCAAGGAGCACTGGATGCTGACCATGGCTAAAGTGAATCAGGTTTGGATCCAGCTGGTACATGGGAAGAGGAAGAGATCCAGATATGTGTATGCATATAAAGCTATCTGACTCTTTCTTCTGGAAGGGTTAGAGTAGCATGAATAAAACAGATGCGTGCATTTGTACTCCTCTGCTTTCCACAACCAATTCTGTGTCTGTTATTCCGTTTTCTTAATAAATATAGTGTGATTGTTTTTAAAAGCCTAGCATTTTGCCTGATTATTCTAAGTATGTCTCATGCCACCTTCAAGACTTGCTTTATAGTCTTCTGTCTAGAAACTGAGAATTGGACTAAGAGCAGCTGGATTACCTCAGGGCTCAAGGAGTAGAAGAGGCACCGTTTTCTAAAGCATCCTTAGGATACCTCTGGACAGGACCTACTTTGGATAATGTTGTTTAGGATGCAATTGTATCTATGTTTGGATAGGAAAAGATCCTACAACTCCCAGCATCCTCTGGCCATCATGGCTGATTAGGGCACATTGGGAGCTGTAGGACTTTTTTCTGTCTAAACATACATAGGATTGCAGCATTAGTTCCATTTTATTTATACCTAAATATCATAATAATCATAATACAGAAAAATAATAGGTTAAAACTCTTGGGCTATCCACATAGCAATTATTATATTTGCATGAAATAGTACTGATTTATCTTTGCAGCCACTGCAGCAAACAGTTCAACATTTCTAAAGAGATGTTTCTCTTCGCCAAATAAAAAGTCAAATTTTACTGAATTGATCAATAAGCATGCCTAGATTGTAGAGAAGACAGAAATGTATTAATTTCTTCATTATAGAAGTGGCAGTTCAGAAAATAATGGAGACACACAGAAGGCATACAATTAACCGTAATATGTAGTGGTATCCATTTAGTGTCACATGAAGTCAAATGGCTAGACTAATTTGTCAGGTCTCACTTATTTTCTTTGCTTTTCTTGTTTTTGTTGGCATGCCTGCTTGCTTCCTAGCACTTCCGTAACCTGTGGTGGAGGGCTCCTTCCCCCTCTCCCCAGGGGTTCATCCTGTGCACTGCTGGGGGTACTTCCAGGAAAGGCTGCCATCATCCAGTTTGTCCTGCCTCATTCACAGCATTTTACGGAGAGCACCAATGCCATGATGACCTGCCTGTAATCAGACTGCACTTCCTCAGAGCCACATCTCGTTTCCTAACCAGAAAACTCAGTGAGAAAGGAAAGAGAAGAACAGCAGTAGATCTTTTAAGCAGATATGGGCAGATGAGTGCATAGCTGAGACATGGTGAACTGAGTTGTCCCTTGGGAGGGTGGAGGACATGTTGGCGGTGCCTGCCTTTCTCTACTGCTTGCCGTGCGTCTCCAGTTGCAGAGGCACTAGTACCCTGCCAAACAAATCCTTTGCTCTCTCCCAATACTTCTTCAAACTTAGAAAGCACAGAGAGTTCTCACTGGACACAGCAGCACTCACATTTGTATATACATGTGTAGAATCTGGCTCTAAAGCACAATCCTTGGATGGATACTTGATCAATTTATTTTAGGAAAAAAAGTTGCAATTTCTCTATTGAATTGAATTTCTGGAACAGCTGACAACTTAGGAAAATAAGCCCTCTATAAGGAGAAAAACAGGCAAAACTAACACCCAGAGAACTTAGGCTATTGGCCAGTTCAAAAATGAAAATCAATCAATCAATCAATTCAAATCAAACCATTTATCAATTTCAATGGCTGCCTTTCCTTCTTCCTTTCAAGAAATAACATTTGGAATCAAAGGAATCTCTTTCAATGTAGGAGAAGAATGAGGGATCCAAGATGTAAAGAAATTCAAGATGTATATAGCCTAGCTGTGGAATTGACAAGAAAGATCAGAGAGCACTTAAAGTTGACTGGAAAAAAGACATTGAGGGGCTTGGAGGTTTTCCAGATGAGGACATGAAAGTAACCAGAAAAAATAGGTTACATTTCCCTGTCTTAACTGTGCTTACTTGGGAGCAAGACAGTAATCTACCTGCCCTGTACTACAGGCATACTTTTTAAAACATTAAACACATACACAGAGGTTGCTAAAATGGTGAGAAGAACCTGCTTCGAAACTTCAAGAGAAGGGCTGGCTGGCAAATGGTGGGGTGGGGGAAGTGGAGAGGGTCATGCCCACCTGACCCTGGATGTCATATCCATATGGATCAAAAACACACGAGACCTCTTGACATGTAGACAGTCAGTGAGAATTCCACTTTCAGTAGAACAGTAAGGACTAGCAGCATGAGGAGGCCTTTCTCTGGTAGTGCTCTAAGTTATTGTAACATACTGTACAATTTAAAAAATCCATGGGAAAAGTCTTCTACAGCTTTCTTCCCCATGTATACAATGGCAATTTGCAACATGTTTTCTTGTATCTTCCTTTTAAAAATCCAGGAGGCTTTGTTACAAAACACAGAAGCGCCTTTCCTCTGCTGAGGGGCACTTGTGCTGTAACTAGCTTCCATTTAGAGTTCATGGGGGTGTTTATAAGCAAGTTAATAAGTCGAGAACTTCAAGTGAGTTGCAAATTCATTTTGTGCTACCTTATCTCATACCTCCATAGATATTAGCCAAGCTGTATGACGTCACTGAGCATCAGTTAAAGGTGAACTGAGACTAATTTCCCTTTATTTTTGTCCTTTGTAGGTAAACACATAATCCTAAAGCCTGAATCTGAGAGGAGAAAAAAGAGAATTACACCTGTGTTGTGATTGCCATTGCAGTTCAGCATGGCATTCTCTAGCCTCAACAGCTACAGTTTTCCAAAACAGTTTCAGGAGTGTATTTTGAGACTCACCCCCTGCTGCACGCGCACACACACGAACACAAGTGGAGACACACCATCAAACTCGCACCTGTTTGTCCAGAAACTCCCGGGCGTCCTTCTCAATGTGACCCTCGTACAGGTTGGTGGTGAGGCTCATCAGCCCCATTTTGGAGAGACCAAAGTCGGTCAACTTGATGTGGCCCATGGAAGTGATGAGCAGGCTGGGGAGAAAGCCAGAGGGACAACAGTTAGAGAAAACGATGGCTCTCCGTACCCCAACCACTGGAAGAGAAATATCAGAAAAGCTAAACCAAGCATGCAGTTGCCTTCCTTTTGTAGCACAGCCTTAGCTCTTAGTAGGGATGTTAAGAAATCAGTTCAGGGGTGGGAATCTGTTGGGCTCCCTGGACTTAGCTCCCTGGAGTCTGGTCCACATTGCAGTGGCCCCAAGTCTGAGCCCCAGGTGAGCACACCCTGTACGCACTAGGTGCTCACCAGGACCTGAGCCCCACGTGCTATCAAGAAGCAACCCTCTTCCACACCTGGTGCAGTTGTCAGTGGCTGCCCCAGTCACAGAAGGCTGGCTGCTAGTCACTGTGCTCACCAGGAATGGCCCCCACATGGCTGCTAGTAACATTTCATTTATTTTCTTATTTTCCGATTTATATCCTGCCTTTTTCCTACAAAGGGCTCAAGGCAGCTTACATCATTCTCCTCCTCCATCTTATCCCCACAACAACAACCCTGTGAGGTAGGTTGGGCTGAGAGTCTGTGACTGGCCCAAAGTCACCCAGTTGGCTCCATGGCCGAGCGGGGACTAGAACCCAGATCGCCTGAGTCCCAGTCCCGTGCTCTTAACCGCTACACCACGCCGGCTCTCCATCCAGAACATCCCTCTTCTGTGTCCTGCAGCTGCACAAAGGGTGGCTGCCCCTGAGAGGGAAGGCTGCTGGTTGCGCCACTGGGGGTCTGTGAGCATTTTCAGACTTCCCCCGGCTCAGCAAACTTTGCAGGATTGGGCCAAGCATGAGTGGAAGTCCGTGGCGGGAACAGGGATGGATTCTGATAGGGTTCATCCCATCCCCAGCTCTTAGCCTCATACTTGTCAGGTTTGAGATCACGGTGGACGATGCCATAGTTGTGCAGATACTCCAGGGCAAGGACAGTCTCAGCAAAGTACATGCGGGCCATCTCTACAGGCAGTGCCCCGATGTTCTTCAGCAGTGTGGCACAGTCCCCACCTGCTGGGAGAAAGGGGAAATGGTCAGGGAGGCAGCTAGGGTGCTGTTTTCTTCATACAGCCTGTCCTGTGCCTTCACGGAGATGTGCTGTCAGAAGCACATGAGTTCTTGATGATGCCAGACCAAGGGCCTATCCTACCCTGCACTCTGTCCCCACAGTGACCAATGAGATGACTATGGGAAGTCCAGGGTAGGGCAGGAACACAAGCTGGCTCTCCTCCTTACACTGCCGAGCAGCTGGCATGGAGAGGCACACTGCCTGATCCTGGAGGTGACTGGTAGCCTTATCCTCCAAAGACGTCTAAGTTGGTTCTTTACATCTTGGGGGAGGGAATTCCATAGGTTACCTATTCACTGTGTGAAGTATTTTCTTACATCTGCCCTGAATTTCTACCTCTCATGTGTGGACCCCAAGCTCTGGTATTCGGAGAGAGAGAGAGACTTCTCCCTATTCCCTTTCTCCACATAATCTTGTAATCTTATACAACTCGATCACATTCCCTGCTTGCTTTTTCTAGCTGAAAAGCCCCCAAATGTGTAAGCTTTCTTCAGGAGAGTTGCTCCAGCCCCTTTATGAATTTGCTTGCCCATTTTAATAACTTGTCCAACTATACAGTAGTATTTTTGAAGTTTTATGACCTGAGCTGTATTCCAAGGGCAGTCCCACCATCAATATGTATAAATGAAGTATGATACTAGTCATTTCATTTTAGCTCCCTTTCCTATTGATTCCCAACATGGAATGTGTCATTTTGCCAGCAGCCAGACATGGGGTCAACATTGTCATTCAGTTGTACTTCATACTGCAAGATCCCTTTCCTTGTCATTTGCTATCTGCTTAAACCCTAAACGTGAGATGGTTCACATAGGATGTATATATTTCTGGCTCAAAACAATTTACTAATCATTGTTTTGGGAGTTGACTGCTTGTTTCCTGCAAACTCACACATGAGCTTTAATTTCATTATTAATTCACTGATTCATTGAATTGTTTTTAAACTGGGATCAATCAATATGTAACCTGAAAGTTGACATGTGGGATTGTGTGCTATCTTGACTAACACTTGCTCTTATTATGGACTGTACTGTTGTGTGAATTCAGGCTCTGTCTGGCTTCTTGCCCGTGTGTCTCACTTTCACAGGGAGGGAACACTCTATGGCTGACAGAAGATCTCTAGTCCAGCTTTCTCCAACCTGGGTTCTTCCAGACATGCTTGACTATGACTCCCACTGGCCACAGCCTAAATAGCCAGTGGTCCTGGATGATGGAAGCTGTGGTCCAAAACACCTGGAGGGGGCCAGATGTGGGGGAGGTTGCCCTAGACCATATGTATGTGTCATCTTTCCACTGCCTCTGTTCAAGGCATAAAAGCAATGGAAATAAGGGAGAAGGCTGGCTCCAAAAATGGAGCAGCAAGATAGTCTGACACAGACTGTCCAGCTTCCCAACAGAAAGGGAGTTTTTACCCTTCATACTAAGATGGCCATGTTGTGAGTGGAGCCGGCTGGTGCCGGAGGTCAGACTAGATGGCCCGGGAGGCCCCTTCTGACTCGCTCTGTTTCTATGTTTCTAAAATCAACTAAAATTGCCTTACTTTACTTACATAGGGACTTGGGGGAAACTGCAGGTGGCAATCTAGCAAACTGCTCAGGGCAACACAAAGTCCTTCCGGGTTCCAAAGCTTCCTGTGATGATTGAGAAGTGAGGGGGCAGCAATTTTTGCTTATACTTCCTGCCACTACAGAGAGCATCTCTGGGCTGCCTTCCCTAGTTAATTTAGAGCACTTCTTTTGCTCCAGGTGGCTGTGGCTGCATTATTTATTTTCCTGGCTGGCAGTGCAGGCATTGATTTTCCTGACTTGAACACAAATTGGAGGGCACCTGACACTAATTCTTTAATTTATTTTTGCATATAATTAAATTTGAATTGATTATCGTAAAATATATTGCTTTAATTTTAACAAAGTCAACAAGATACACACATGCCAGTTACAGGATGGTACTGAGGCCACTGCTCCCAGCAGATCAAATATGAGTTCATGTACCACAAACCTGTTTGTTCAAAAATATCCCAGTGTGCATTTGCCCAATGTTTTCCAACCTGCTGCTGTTGTTTCCTGACATTATGGTACAGGTATGGGTTAAAGTGGATCCAAACAGACCACAGAGGCAAAGAACAATTTCCCCTTCTGCATGTAAATGAGGACCTGACTTGACTAGCAGTTGCATCTTGGTGCAACACAGGTAATGGGGTGGCAAACTGCACCACACCTGAGGGCAGTAGGCTAGCTTTAAGTAGGGGTGTCGAACATCTTTCAGACCAGGGGCTGAACGCCACTTTGGAGAAATTTTCAGGGGGCCAATGGCAATAACTTGCAATTGACAAATGTGTGTCTTAGGAACCTAGCAAGCTGCCTCATATGGTCAGATCCTTCCTCTATCCAGCTCAGTGTTGTCAATAATAAGTGTGAGCAGAGATCTGCTTTATTTTTTGCTCCACCAGCCAAACCCTGATGCAAAAGGCATATAAGGAGAATAAAATGTGAGACAAATAATTTGAGTGCCAGAACTGAATGGCACTGATACCCCTTCCCAGAAAAGTCCACTCTAGGTCACTCCAAACTTTTTTCATTTCAGGAATATAATTTAGTACAATGTTGCTACTCTTGTTAAACACTGGGAACCAAAAATCCTTGATCCACAATTCATGCAAAAGTCTAGCTACCCAACTCTATTCTGTGATGGCTGGCAGCAGTTTTCCAGGGTTCTTCACAGCTTTCTCTCCCTTTCTCAGCTTTCTCTCCCAGCTTTCTCTTTCTTTCTATCTGGAGCTGTCAGTACTGAACCTAGGACCTTTCTGCATGTAATATGTGTGCTGACCTATTGCGCTACACCCCTCCTCAGCTATCATTCCTGTGAGCAAGTAAGGCAGTGGTTTATTAATCTTAGCATGATCTAGAGACATAGTGTATTTGGTAAGTATTTGATAGGTTTTATCAATGTACTTCGTAATGTGCGGTTGGATAAAGTCACTTGGCAATTTTCTGCACCCTGATGTCAATATAGAAACATAGAAGCTGAGTAAGTCAGAAGGGGTCTCCCGGACCATCTAGTCTGACCCCCGGCTCCAGTTGGCTCCGCTCACGGCACGCAGCTTCTCCCTTGTGGACCATGGTTAATAGGATCCATCTAGGCATAATATAGGTGAAGACTGGTCCAGAGCCAGGGCCCTGTGTACCCTAGGGCCTTTGCTCTCATTGAGGCGGCGTACCTTCAACATACTCCATGACCATGCAGAGGTAGCGCTTGGTCTCAAAAGAACAGAACATGCTGACCACAAAAGGGTTCTCCGCAAAAGTCAGAATGTCACGCTCCACAAAGGCCTGCTGGATCTGGTTACGCAGGATGAGGTTCTGCTTGTTAATCTTCTTCATGGCAAAGCGCTGGCGGGTCTCCTTATGTCTCACCAGATACACAGCTCTGAGAAAGGAGGAGGAAGCAGAGGAAGGAACATCAGCAGGAGACAATTCTTGGATTCTGGCCAGCATACTTTCATTCAGCCGTCAGAATCAGGAACACCGAATCTCAGGGGTATCATGCCTCACCCCTTCACTCCACCCCCTGCCAAAGCAACCCTGGGAACCAAATTCTCCAGAAAAGGGCTGAGTGTTCAGGAGATGAAGAGGCTCCCTCCTATCTAACTACTAGAATCTCATCCCTCTTAAGAACAGGCTGGAAAGCCATAATTATCCAGAACTCCTTTTTGTGGGAAAGGGAATTAGAACTGGTCAATTTTGTCATCCTTCAAGATGGCAAAAGATCTTGGGCCATACATGGGCGAGAAGTCAGTGCACAGAGCTATCCTTGTCAGCTTGCCTGTGCACCGACATCTTCATCAGAAATTTTCCTTCAGGTGCCCATGCACTATCAGCAGTAGTGTCTTCCTGCTTCTGAAATGCCCTCTGCAGCACCATGGTGCCTTCTTGGTACCAGGCTAAGATGCTCATTATCATCTAGCTTTTAAAAAAAGTTGATAAACAATCTGAATTGCTGTTTTTAACTGCTGTCTTAATTATTGTTCCAGTTGCTGGTTCTCATTATATGTTGATTTCATTATTCTGACAAACCACTCTGGAAACACTGTTGAATGGTGGTGTACAATTTTATTTGATTAAAATATGTTTTTTTCTTTCTTTTTCAAATGTTATCTGCTGGTTTTATGCACCCAGTTAAGGTCTTTCTCAAGATCAGAAATCCTGCTATGTGGGAAAGGGAATAGGTATATAGATTCTCAAGGTATATGGATCCTCCCATGCAGGCAGATGCAAGGGGCTCCGTATCCAAGTATGTTCACTCACCCATAAGCACCATTGCTGATAAGTTTAATAGTTTCAAAGTCTCCTTCTCCTGGTGGCTTCTTTGGCTTTGGAGTCGTCCCACGACTCTGTAACGGCAAGTATACCGGGGATGAGGGCTTAAGCTGTTCATCTGGATACAGGGTCCCCGCCCTCCTAGGAAGCCTTTCCTCCCCCACATTTTTTAAAACATAGGTGAAACATACAATTCAGTCTGGAATAAACCACTTGTGAACACTGGCAAGACTGGTACCAGAAAGTAAGAAGGATCCATTCTGAAACTGCATATGCTCACTAGCTAATGAAGCATCTTCCATTTGATCCAGAGATACAGGAGATACAGAGACTGATGTACAAAGTACAAACTCACAAATGTACAATGGGGATGACAGAATCATGGAACAGTAGAGCTGGGAGGGGCCAATAAGGCCATCGGGTCCAATCTCCTGCTCCATGCAGGACTCCAAGTTAAAGCATCAGCATTCAGGATCTGACATCACAGGGCCCTGGCGGTGGAGCTGCTCACTGATTCACAAGCCTGTTAAGGAGTTATTCACTGTCTGTTGCTCCAGGCGAATCCAGAGGTCAGGTATATGTTGGTTATATAGACAACAGCAATGCAATGTTAGTAGCCTAGTTTCGTAATCTCCATTGCTTTGCTCTTATTCCAAACTATATCAGAAGCAGCTTGTCAGGGGGTTTAGTATTATTTTACTAAATAATAGTAATTTCATATAGGAGCACAAAAAATCCATGCAGCAATTTTTTTGGAAGCCCACATTCTGTTTCTCTCTTGCAACATACATAGTTCTCGCGGGCCTTGAAACACACATAAGGGATGTTCACCCTTGGCTTTATTCTGTTCTTTCACAAGGACTGTCTCTGGCCCAGCTGCCCTTCTGACTTGTAGCTGGACTGCAGCTGCAAATAAGCAGAGGGCTGGAAGGGTGTTGTCCATCTAGCCCTTCCTACCCAAACAAACTGGCGACTGCTTTGGCTGACAAACTGCACCAAGGAAGCTACAGCTTGTGGGGTGGGCGGAAGTGAATAGCCCCCACGGACACCATATTGTCACTTTTTGTTGGCCTTCTGCCTGGTGCTGGCATGAATGTGGTTCTACGAGTGATGCTTCCTGCCCTTCCTGCTGTATGCAAAAGGTCCAGTGCTTCTACCTGCGAGAAGAGGAAGGAAGTGCTGTGCAGACATGCACTCTGTGTGTCCCTTCCTGCGCGTTGGGTGGTTGAGCATGTGCGCCATTGCACACACACCCAGAAGCGCTGCTTTCTTCCCTGTTTGTGCAAGGCAACAAGGTTGGATGTAACATTCTTATCCCTTAGCTTGCTCCTTCCCAAAGAATACTGCAATACACATTCAGGGAAGCATGGAAGAATGAGGGAGGGAGGGCTGCCTAAGGTTTCCTGCTTCTGTGTTGAAGGAACATGGGACACACTGTTGGCTTCATGCTGCTGTTCAATGTAATCACTCATTTCAAGTTTAGCATCTTGCATCTTCCCTCCCATCCCAAAGGCTTGAGGTGACTCACAATGATTTACAAATAGGCCATTAAAATTCAATAAGCCAACACCTTTCATCAAGCCAACTCCCCACAAGCTTCTACCAACTGAGCCCCAGTGCCCATAGCACACCCATTGAGCCTTACAATGCTTCTGGAAGACTCCCACGCTCAGGCTTGGGTGAATAGCCAAGAGGGCAAAGGAAGTGGAAGAGGTGCTCTCATTGTGGAGTAAGCACCGAGAAAGCCTCTCCACCATCAGCATATGTCACCCCTTTTCCCTTTCCAGTGAAACGTTTCTCAAGTCAGTCCTTTACTGAGATAAGCTAACCAGTCAAGGCTGGTTTGTAATACAGAATGAATAAGTTGTTAACAAGTAGCATCTATCAAAGTTGTGGGGCCTCTGTAGCGGATAGTTCTTGCCATTGCCAGGAGCTGATTCCACAAGGAACCCTCCTCCTTCCTTCTCCAAAAGGGGTTGGTTCCACCCTCAGGGAGGTTTGTGCTGTTTGTGGGCAAGATGGCTGGAAAGCCAGACATCACTTAATTGGTCAGCTCATTTTACTTGTCAATGAATCACTGGGTTGATGAACTCACGCCCTCCCCCTCTGACCCTCCTCATTCTACAGTGTCTCCCCTGAAACCCAAGGTGGTCTGGTTCTCACCAGGCACTTGGCTAATCTCACACATGAACCTTAGCTTTTCAGTAATGCGTCCCAACTCCTTCTTCCAGCACACCTTTAGAACCTAAGCCTTTTAGCTTGGAATGCTGTGTTTTGAGAGAAGTGGGCCCACTCCCTACACTCTCTATGTGCCCCTTGCTGACCAAAGGGAACAAGGGAATGTTCATCACAAAATGTACCATAGCAGTGTGAAAGATGCCGCTTCCAGGCACACAGGATCAGCACACCTCCCAAACTGTGTAACTAAAAGCCTCCTTCCCTGCATTTTTGCCCATTTCATTTGTACTTTTACCCTCTGCCTGGACCCTGTGACCCCTTCAAATTCCCCTCTCTTCCATTTGACCATTATGCTGTTTTCAAATCCTTCTTCACTGCCATCTGTTCTCCATACTTTCCCCCTGTCACAGTCCTGGGCCTCTACCACAAACGCCATCTGAGCGCCTTTCCTTCTAGCCGTTCTGTTCCTCTTCCACCTGCATCCTGGATTTCTTCCATGAAACTTCCTTTTCTTCCCCACTTACATGCCTGCCTGGACCTTTGGACTCCATCCTAAGTGGGTAGGGTAAGAGGAAGAGATGGATGGGGAATTCCATGTGGTGTCCCCACTTCCACCACAGCTGTTCACACTCTTTCCCTATGGGGCTTTCCACATTTATCAGCAGCCTTGTCCAGATGTATTGCTGGCCCCAGACCCCTGTGCCATATAGTCTAAGAGTTGCTTTGCAGCATTACCTGCTGCTTTGCCAGGTATTCTGGAAAGAACCTCTCCGATGTGTTGGACCATAACTCCCATCATTCCCAGTCAGCAGAGAGGCTGCCAATATTGGCCAGGCTGCACCTCTACTGAACTTGGTGGAAAGACTCCAGCTGCTTCTACATTTCCCAGGAAGTCATCTAGCAGGTTAGGGTGCAAGATAGGAAAAAGGTCTAAAACTTCCACCATGCTGCACCCAGTAAACTGGCTGGAACACACTGGGGTTTAATTTATTTATCCAACAGATCAATCAGCATAAATCTTAGTTGATTAACTGGTGGGGGTCTGAGTTAAGGGCATATTTATGTCATTGTTTAGGTTTTCCTCATAGCTATGAGAAGCAGTGTTCATTTATTACATTGTAAGTAACTTAAAACACCCTTCAACATTTCAGGCCCAGATCCAAAAATCCACGAAACAAGTTCTGTGAGCTTAGGGGAGTGCTGGGTTTGTTTTAGGCAACAAAGGCCTCCTTGCCCCATCATCTTGATGAAAGTAGCTTTTAAGCTAAGGGAAATGTGCAATATGATACTGGGAAGTGGATGAAGGTTGCCAGTTGTGTAAAGGGGAAAAAGCCTGTAATGAGGTAGTGCAAATCCATTGCACGGGCTTAAGTAGCTCTTTGGATCCTAGATTAAGATTTTGGTAACATACTTTTCCAATGAATAATTAGTATATCAAAAAGAGCAAGTAAGTCGATTTTTAAGACTCTTATCAGTCCTAGTTTACATGTTCTTAGAAATAAACTTATATGTATCCTAATTATCAATTTATTTGCTGCTAGCTTAGGCAAACTGACTTTTACTGCCTCACTCATAAAATTTTCCAGAGGGATCCAGATGTCAGCATCTTCCACTCATATGTTTTCCAACTGCTTCTTGCATTGTTTCTTTTAGCTCTGTAAATACATGCATGCTTAGACAGAAAAAAATCCCTACAACTCTCAGCATTCCTTAGTTAACTATGTGGCATCAAACATGGGCTGAATGACAAACATGGCTGGCTAGGGGAATTCTGAGAGCTGTAGGGATTTTTCCTGTCTAAACATGCATAGGATTGCACCCTAAGTAAGAAAAATAGGAAGCAGCTACGAAAGGCCTTCAGTGTGATAGCACTAGGACTCCTCTCTCTGGAAGTATAGCCTTTTCTGTTGAACTTAGAGGAATTTGCTTCTGCTATAAAGATGCAGAGATTCACACAGTTAAGTTGGCTCTTCAGGATGAACAAGCATTATATGCTTGATTTTGCCAAGATATGCCTAACAATCATACGAAAACGGATCCCCGCTTTAGGGCCAAACTTAGATGTAGTACTAGCTGCTGGAATGCAAAATTTGCAAAGTTTTTGGTGATGTAAACGTCAGTGGCGGGTGAGGGAGTTTCAGCTGTCATGGGACTGTGGCAGCTTCCTGGCCGAAAATTTCTGGCACTAGCAACTAGAAAGCCTTGTGCAGATGTTCTGTCTTTTTCCCCTGAATAGATATTTTTCATTAAGGCAAAAGAGAAATGAAGGGGAAAGAAAACACAGATGGACCATGAGTAGAAGATCTTGTCATCTGGACTAGTTTGGATCCTCAGTAAACATCCATGAATGAATTAGGACAATGTGGTGCCAGAAAAGCCTCATCTGGGAGTATCCTGTGAAAGTTACAGAGCTACCATTAACCTGTAACATTTTGTTGTTTCAATTCCATTCACACATTCCATGTCTAGTTTGACCCTCCTGCCAGTAAGGAGAGGTGGGCTCCATGTCAAGTACCTGGCTCTGGATACCTCCCCCTACCACATGCATACTCACACCCACTGTTCTGAAGCAAAGTGTCCGTTTGTCCACTTTCCAGCACAAAAGCAGAAGTGCCTGCTCTGAGGCTGAGGCCAAGTGGTAACAGCTTTGTGGTTTCCTTTAATATCAGTGAAGTAGCTTCGGTTGCGACCACCCAGGAGGGGGAACGACGTGTGGGGGTGTCCATGAGAGAAGAGCTGGGGTAGATGGCAGGGACGTGGGATGCGACTGGCACCACTGCACCTGAGTACTGACCTCTGTGAACTCCTCGGTCTCAGGTGTGTTGGATCCTCCGCTATCGTGCTCCTCCACATGCAGCACATCTGACGACAACAGGGTTTGGAAAGAGCCAAAGGGAGAGCCAAGGGAACAAGGCTTTAGCACCCCATTGTCATTCATGAAGGCACAGAAAGGGCAAAACCTGGACATATGCATAGCCATGACCATACACTTATACTCATGCATGCGGAACATGTATGCACACAGTGTGGCACGCTCACTGATGGGCACATGTGTGCGTCGGCAGGAGACGTGTGTGTCTAGGTGATGTAGCAGGAGATACGGCCATGCACTTGCTAACGCAAACGTGGTTGCATGCACCCTGATACACAAATGCAGCCACATACAAGCAGGTGCGCATGTACTGGCAGCTTTGCTCATACTCACACCGGAACATAAATATAATGGTGAACGCTAGTTCACACAAATGCAACAGCACATGCAAACAAACACACACACGATGTACGGAAATGCTGACAGCAGTGGTGTAGTTCGGTAATTTAAACTCTGGGCTTCAGGACCTTGGGGGGCAGAGGTCTTTAATGGCAGGGGATCCTACTTTAAAATGCAGTAAGCCAGCCCTACAATGCTTGGGGACCCCAGACATCTGCCCAAAGTCCTGCCCTAACAGCACCACTGGCAAACAGTACATGCTAAGTTGTGGACATGAAAATGTATGGCTACAAGCTAACGCAATCAACCAATCTGAGTAACGATTAAACCATCTTATGTGGAAATGCGTGATGGTCCCTCTGGAAACCGGGACTGTGGAGCCCCTTCTGCTCCCCAAAACTGATGGGTGAGTTCTGACTCCAGGTAGCATCTATTGACTAGCTATCAGGCTTGTTTCTGGGACAAACAATTCATTGCAGGCCCATGCAACTTTGCCCCCTTAAGGAGAAAAGCAGTTAGGGATGGTAAATTTAGACTGGAAAACCAGTTGGAGGCAAGATGGTTAAGTGCCCCTTCTTCTACACTGTTCTGATCACATCCAGAGCCTCCACTGCCTAGAGCTATGCCTTGATTTGGCCAGGTCAAGTTAGAAGCACAGTCAAACTACTGGGATCTGCCATCTGCAGTAGCCCAGAATTCCTTGGTTTCATAGACACATGAACACATCAGAAGTTAGCTAGTTCCACACAATTTAGATAAACAAAAACGTTACAGCAGGAAGCTAAAGGTATAACAGGAGTTACGTTGAGACTGGAGCTAGCAAAAACAGGAACACATCGTTTCCACATTACCAGTTACCCTCCTTTCCCTTAACATGCAGTAGTAAGTCAGAATCACACACGTAAATTGCTTTCCCTCCTTCCAG